>NC_141607.1:57461385-57548885 GCF_047967505.1 Dipteris shenzhenensis
ATTTATATTGATCGGGCAAGCTGTCAAATCTTCTATTCACATGGTACCTCAACCTGTCAATGGAGACAATATGATTTATATGCACAAAAACCTTTTCACCTTCCACAATTCTTTGTGCCTCTGTCAGTTGTTTGAAGGTATCCCAATGGTCTGAAAGAAAATCTTTGTGCTGCTCTAGTACAGAGCTCATAGTGAACTCCATGTTGAAAATACTGTGGTATATGTGGAAGTTCCTCTGAGCCTTGCATTTGTGAAGAAACTTAAATAGGAGCAAATCTGGAGATTTGTCCTCTTCTCGTTCCTTTTGTTTTGAGATGGAAGACTCAGCATTCTGCTCCAGTCTCTTCCTTTTGCCTGTTCCAAAATTTATATACATTGAATTCTATATGCTGACATATGCAATCAGGGAATGCATAGGATATCACCAAATAATTCCCTTCATGAGCTCTCATGACTCACCTGGTGATTGTTGTGGTCTAATTATAGCAGCAGAAAAGTCCAGCTTCCTCTTGAAAGGAGGGGCCTGAGAGTCAACTGTTCCAAAGCAAAAACATTTCTCATCATCAAGGAAGAATTCCACAAGGCCAAAGATAGCAAAACAATGAGGAAGAAGTGAGAACCAAAAGAGACACAGGAATTTGCAGGAAAACGCGATGTAGGACCATTTGGAAAATGTCAAGCACTCTCGTCACATTTTGTTGCAAATTTTCCAGTTCTGTTGATATCCATGTCAAATCAAATGCTAGGATCATCTCACAGATTCCTGGACAGTATGAGTTGATATGCAAGAGAAAGGCTAGAGCTGAGTGAAGCTTTTCATGAGGAATGTGTCGAGAATAGGAATTTGCAGCAAAATGCGATATGGGCTATCTAGAGATGGATAAAGCACTCTCCTCACATTTTGTTGCAAATTCTAGGTTCTATTCATATCCATCTCCAATCAAATTCTAGGGTGATCTACCAGATTCTTGGACAGTATAAATTGAATATGTAACAAGAAGGGTGGAGCTGAGTGAAGATATTTAGACATCAAGAATTCTATGGATGGAAGAAATATATGTCAAAAAACATTGGAAAGAATCTAGAATTTTGACCTTTCTTTTCCTTTTCCATGCTGTTGGAGTTGCACTGGTGAATCTCCTGCTCTTTCCCAAACTTGAACTGCAGCCTTGGTAACCTGGAGATCTGGCAGTGGTAGTAGTCTTCAGGTAGGTTGCAGTCTGGATGGAGTGTGCTGGGTAGGAAGGGATCAGAGAGGGAAGAAAAAGGATGATGGGAGGGTGCTGGCAGGGATGAAAGATTGGGAGGCAGGGGAGGGAAGAGTGGTTGTGGAACTAATTATGAAATCATGAATGGCACAAGTTCCAAGGCAAAAAGTGTCCCTTTCACATGTGCCAAGTTTCAAATTCCAAGAGATCTGGGTCCCACCCACACGTGTGAAAAAACAACTCCATTCCACACGTGTGGGATTTAGCAGCTGCCTTGTTTGTATTTTGCACTAATCTTTTCCCTCCTATTTAATGTCTCCTGTGTCGGCCCTCCTGTCTCAACTCTCTTGCCTCCCTACCTCCGTACTCTGCACCATCAGCACCGTGACTAGCAGCACAGGTTCATCCCCAGCACAGGGTACTCATCAGCAGCACAGCACACCCACATATAGCTTCTAGGTCTATAGGACTCTTTATATCCTGATCTTCTTGTTTAATAGTATAACACACATGGCTGTAGGATGTGATGTACCTTGGATATTAGGATAAAGATTATAGGCATTCCTAAGGTTTTTCCACTGCAACCACAAGCAGGAAGACTTTTGAATTGGGCTGGTTGAGTGAGAGATTGATCATCTCTATAGATTTAGCAATGTTTGCAGATCTTAATGTGTCACAATTGCATTTAAAAATAAAACTTTATCTATGGGTTCCTCCTTTAGTCTGTGCACTCTTCTTGCCTTTCATAGACTCAATCCATCCAGCATGAACTTGCAAGCACATTGAAATGACTGAAGGCATGTTCCAGCATGCTGCCTCATGAATTTGCAAGAAAATGCGAGGAGAAGGCTTTAGGAATTTCAAACAGTCGAAATCGCGTTTTGTTGCAAATATTGAACTATTGCTTCATCCACCCCTGTTATTCTGGTTTTGTGTCTTTCTAAGTTGTTCATGGCTGCACTCTCCTTGCATAAACTCAATCCATATTGTATTCAGTTGTAAGGACAGAGACATCACTATAGGAATGCACCAGCATGTCAATCCAGGTATTTGAAGGAAAACGCGATTTCGAGCTGTTAGGCATTTTAAACTGTCCATATCGCGTTTTATTGCAAATTTGTATATGTTGCTTCAGCCACCCCTGCCCATGGCTGTACTCTCCTTGCATAGACTCAGTCCATATTGTATTTAGTTGTAAAGATAGAGAAATCACTGTAGAAATGTACTAGCATGTCAATTCAGGTATTTGCTTCATCCGCCGCTGTCGTTGTGGATTTCTGTCTTTCTCTAGTCAAATCCTTGATCTACTAGATTCTTGGACAGTGAGAGTTGGATATGTAGCAAGAAGAGGGGAGCTGAGTAAAAATATTCATACGAATCTGTCTAGGAAGGGGTGATTAGAGATTATTGTTGCAAATATCTGGGATGTTCTATGAGATTATTGGACAGCAGGACTAGGACATGTGACAAGAAATGTTGGAGCCTAGTGGAAAATGGGATATGGGATGTGGTGGATGGAAATTACCCAGATATCTGGACATCAAGAAGTCTATGGATGGAAGAAATATATATCAAAAAACATTGAAAAGAATCTAGAACTCTGGCCTTTCTTTTCCTGTGAATCTCCTACTCTCTCCCAAACTTGAGCTGCAGCCTTGGTAACCTGGAGCTCTGGCAGTGGTAGTAGTCTTTAGGCAGGTTGCAGTCTGGATGGAGTGTGGTGGGTAGGAAGGGATCCGAGAGGGAAGGAAAAGGATGATGGGAGGGTGCTGGCAGGGATGAAAGATTGGGAGGCAGGGGAGGGAAGAGTGGTTATGGAACTGATTATGAAATCATGAATGGCACAACTTCCAAGGCAAAAAGTGTCCCTTTCACATGTGCCAAGTTTCAAACTCCAAGAGATCTAGGTCCCATCCACACGTGTGAAAAGACGACTCCATTTCACACGTGTGGGATTTAGTAGCTGCCTTGTTTGTATTTTGCACTAATCTTTTCCCTCTTGTTTAATCTATCCAGTCTCAGCTCTCTTGCCTCCCTACCTCCCTACTCTGCAACATCAGCATCTTGACCAGCAGCACAGGTTCATCCCCAGCACAGGGTACTCATCAATAGCACAACACACCCACAGATAGCTTCCAGTTCAGTATTTATGGGTTCTTCCTTCAGTCTCTACAATCTTCTTGCCTTCCATAGACACAATCCATCTTGCATGGACATGCAAACACATTGAAATGATTGAAGGCATGTTCCAGCATGCTACCTCATGAATTTGCAGGAAAATGCGAGGAGAAGGCTTTAGGAATTTCAAACAGCCGAAATCGCGTTTTGTTGCAAATATTGAACTGTTGCTTCATCCACCCCTCTCATTGTGGTTTTGTGTCATGGCTGTACTCTCCTTGCATAGACTCAATCCATATTTTATTTAGTTGTAAAGACAGAGAAATCACTGTAGGAATGCAGATCTTCAAGTGTGATAATTGCATGTGAGGGTAAAACTGTACTTATGGGTTCTTCCTTCAGTCTGTGCATACTTCTTGCCTTCCATAGACTCAATCCATCCTGCATGGACATGCAAACACCTTGAAATGACTGAAGGCATATTCCAGCATGCTGTCTCATGAATTTGCAGGAAAATGCGAGGAGAAGGCTTTAGGAATTTCAAACAGCCGAAATCGCGTTTTGTTGCAAATACTAAACTGTTGCTTCATCCACCCTTGTCATTTTGGTTTTGTGACTTTCATAGTTGTCCATGGCTGTAATCTCCTTGCATAGACTCAATTCATATTGTATTTAGTTGTAAAGACAGAGAAATCACTGTAGGAATGCACCAGCATGTCACTTCAGGTATTTGCAGGAAAACACGATTTCAAGCTGTTAGGAATTTCAAACTGTCCATATCGTGTTTTATTGCAAAATTGCCAATGTTGCTTCATCCACCCCTGTCATTGTCTTTTTGTGTCATACCTTGTTCATTAAGCTACTTAGCGTTGGGAAATGGGTAGTTACCGAGAGAAGCAATGTGAGTAAAAGCGTGCTTGAAACTCCCCATAATTTAAAAAATGTGTACTCCTCAATAGTGACTCATGTGTCGTGGGATCTCACACAAATGCCAAGGAAGTGCTCAACTCCGACCCACCCTCATTGAGAGCAATGCAAGCAAGAGATATCTACATGTGTCACTCATGTGGCTCCCGGGTCGTTGCAATCGCGATTCCACAAGGCAGGGAAGGAGGAAGGGAATGGGAAAGGGAAGAATGAGAAGGGAAAGGGGAAAGGGGAGAATGAAAAGGGGAACGGGAATGAAGGGGGAAGGAGAGAGGTGTGACAATCACACGAGGCATGTAAGAAAAACAGGAGCAAACACCATTGAGAAACAAAAGAGCTTGAACTTGCATTTCCAAATGAGAGCATACAAAACTGAAGACCAAAGTCAAAGGTCTTCTCTTTTATACATTCCACCTTTTGAAGGGAGAACCAACCCTGTATTGTCTCAACTTTCTTGATCACTCTCTTGCTTCATGCTCGACAATTCTCTTGGGCCTAATTGGCTCCATGGCACAATCTACTAATCGAAATGATCAAAATAGTACAAAATAGCAAAAAATAGTAAAATTAGCTATTAACCAATGCAATTAGCACCAATCGATGAGTATGTCTACATCAATATGTTAAATTCTCCTTGAATATTCTCTTAGGTGACTTAATAAGGGATTTATGATCATCCATAAGGTTTTGGAAATCCTTGCAAGGGCCCACAAAGGAAGAGGGCCCGCTCTCCCATCTAGACCATTGCATATAATGAGAAGTACACAGTGGTCTGCCATGTATACTATCATCGCACATGACAAGATGCCTATCAAATATCTCGGAGAGAGAAACATGGAGCTCTCCAAAGAGTATGCTTGAAGCTGCCCCAAGCTTTCAAGATAGCAGCCATAAGAGGGAAGAAAGGAACCCTAAGATGAGCTAACATAAAAATCCACCTAGTTATATCCATCCATCCCTACCCATGGAGAAAGGACTAAATGCATCGAATGAAAAATCTTTCCACAGTTCCTGTCCTAGCAAAATCCCCTTATCCACAACCTTGCATAGCAAGCTCTGCACTGCAAGCCTGGATCAACGATATTAAGGCCCCCTTCTTGCATGGGGAGGATCAAGGTCTCTGAAGCCATCCTGGCTCTAGCGTTTGCAAAACCATCTAGATCACTTGATAAAAGATTCCTTATAGGCCTTTTAAGCTAAGTGATGCAATCCCTAGAGTGGCACCAATAAGAGCAAATAAACGATGCTGTGGCCAACAACACTTGTTTAACAACCACTACCCTAGAAGTGAGGTCAAGTTTGACTAAACTCCAAAATAGGAGTTTTCTCCTAATACTTTTCAACACAGAAGCAAGTTGCTGCGAAGGAGACCTAGATTGACCTTGCAGCCCCAAGTACCTAACACAAATACCCCTTTGAATCCATGCAAGACTGAAACCAGTCCCCCAATCTAGAGGGTCCTTGTCACTAATCTAGAGGCCATCGGATTTATTCCAATTGGTATGTGTATTAGCTACAAACCAAAATAAATCCAAGGCTGTCATTAAAGAAGTAGATTCTGTGAAGTAGCATCCAAAAAAGCAATAGTGTCATCCGCACGCTCAATGTCCAAGGTCTCCTTATCCTACCTTAGGGTAAGTCTCAACCCAATAATGTTAGCTTGAGATCTCAAGAAGATGCTGCTTTGACCGTAAACAAATATAGAAAAGGGGCAAGAGGGCACCCCTATTGAACTGATCTCAAAATTTGAAATGTGTCTTCTCTGTTGCCTCTTTTAAGCACTTGGTGTGGGCTGATCTATACAAAGAAGAAACCCCTCTGATCCAAGCATCTGAAAATCCAAAACGTAGAAGGGTACCCTCTAGAAAATCCCAATCTACTCTGTGATAAGCTCTCAAAATCCAACAGTAGAGTGGCTAGCCTCTGGCCACTCTCCATAAGCCAATCCAAAGCCTCTCAAAATGAGAAAATATTATAAAAATTACTTTGGCCATGCACAAATCCCATTTGTGTATCATGAAAGAGATTTGGAAGAATGGACTACAAATGCAAATTAATAACTTTGGCCAAAATCTTGTAACAGGTGCCCAAATGAGTGATTGGCCTCCATTTGGAAACCAAATTCCTACAACTCTTATTTTGGATAAGATGAATGAGACTCTTTGTAAGTGAATGAGGTATAGTACTAGAGTCCGAGGTGGCATGGTGCCCAATCATATCCCAAAAAGGAATGAAAAAGAAGGGTGTCAACACCTCTGAGCTCAGCACCACTTGCCCTTGTGGAGGACAAGAAGTGCAGTTGTTTCACCAATGCTCTCAAAACAAAATATGTTTGGTTTGGAATATCCTGCCAAACTCTAAATCTGGCATTGTTTGTGGTAGGCATCTTCGGATATGTTGAAAGAAGGGAGACATACCAATCTATAGTTATGCACAAGACGACCTCAGGATCTGATGATGAAACCCTATCACAGTTAATAAGTTAGGAAACGCTTCCTCTACCACGTCTCAGGCCAAATTAGAGAAGTGTTTATTGACTCTTCCTCCCATCTGAATCCAAGAGGACACTTGTGCATGAAAGGCATAATTTTCTCTCTCATCTAACAAAACTGAGTGATGAGCCCTTGTCGTAGCAAGGTAATCCTGAATCCAAGCATCTATAGGCCATTCCTATTCTTCCCTCTGCAAGGCTGTTAGCCATCATTGAAGGCCAATCTCCCATATGAGAATCTCATGTCTCTTGGTACTGATAAAAATCACTAATACTGGAGAGGGATGCTGCCACACGTGAAGAAGATGGTACTCCACCCTACAAATGAGATACCCAAATCTACAAAAAATCATCTTTGAGGCCATCCTGCACGTACAAGGCATCTTTAAATTTTGATAATGGCAAAGCAGCGTCTCAAATGAGGCTAAAAAATCATCATAACCACTAGAAAGGGATCGGAGCTGAACACCATCGATGCAATGCATCTTGACCCACCTCTATCTAATACCCAGTCATTAACCTAAAATCTATATATACATGCATGGATGGGCATCTACAGTCTCCTATTCAACCACCACGAGAATAGGAGCGAATGAGGCAAAGTTGAAAAAGCATCATCTGTCCAAGCTAATGAAGCCGAAAAGGAAGGCATTCCAAGATGCTCTCTCCAATGAGTGAATGCCACCTTCTCTTTCCCCCTTTTTGTCTGAGGGCCGTCCACCATGTTAAAGTCATCTCCCATAATCCATGAGTCTGCAATCGGAGCCCAAGAGAGAAGTTCCTTCCAAAAAAGGATGTGATCCCCTCTATTGTTAGGGACATAAGATTGAGAAGACCAACCTTACGTCCCCCAATCAACAGTGTGATCCACTGTGCTCTAGAGGATGTGATGATCCATGTCCAAGCACAAGGGGAAGAAAGGAATCTAAGCTTGAAATGCAAGTTCCTCCCAAGGCAGGAGACCAAAAGGTATGACTAGGAAGTAGTCTAGCTGACTTTACCAATATCTACCATCCAATTTGTGTTCTTGGATAAAAAGAATGCCAATAGATCCCCCACTGACCCTTGGATAAAGTTGATTACAAATCAATTGCCTTCAACAACAATGACGTACACCACCAAGGCCTTGAATATTCGAGCTAGCAATCCTCATCAGCAGGAGGAAGTAGGCTAGAAAACCTTACCGGACCTAGTGGCGGAAACAACTCTCTCTTGAATAACTGGAGAGGAGGGAAAGCCACATGGGAAATACCCACCCACCTGTGGAAGATGACACCCTATCGATAGGAAACCAAGAACCGCATCACCAATGATAGAGGGTAAATCCTTGTCTACAAGGTTGGAGCCACATCCTTCCCACAATCAACGAATGGTGTCTAAAGAATGATGTAGAAGGGGTTGCTCGAATAGGAGGCCATGGTCTGGAGAAGGAACTGAAGGAACATCATCCCTAGCCTCAACCAAAGCTGCATCAGGGGAAACACTGGCCAAGCCATGAACTAGATCAAGAGCATCACTAGGACGAGAATTGGAATATCACTAGCCACGACAAGAACTGGAATATCACTAGCCCTGACCAAAGTAGGGTCTAGGGCAAGAGAGGGGGCACCCTGATTTGTGCGTAGTGGAGGAGCACCACTAACTCTAACCATAATCCAATGCGGGACCGTAGGTACTAGACGTGCAAGAGGTACAAAAGGAACACTTTGACGAGGACGAGGAAGGGCAGCACCAGAAGACTTCTTGGGCCTTTCTTCCTCCTTGGGCAATCCCTAGAGAAATGCCCAAAGTCTTGCATATCCGACACTAATCCTGCCTGCCCTCAATCTCAACCGTCTACCTAAAAGAGAGCCATTAGGACACTAGAGCATGATGTGGTCATTATAAATATTAGGGTCAAATAAGATGACCCCAAGTCTGGGAACCCCATCTGATCTTATCGCCTTCGCTAACAGTAGAAGGAAAACCAGAGAGAGGGGGGATCTTTGTAACCAGCCCAAAAGAATCCATGATAAACCTGCAGAAGACATGGGAATCTGATGAAGAGCGATATGACCTGCTTATCCTCCTCTCTAGGTCAAAATCCAACGTGAAAGGCGTTAGGAAAATCCTCCTGGGACCTAGCACCAAGGGGCTAGTCTTGAGCTCAGAGCTCAGTGGCCTAAAAGAAACCTCGTCCCAATAATCGGACATGCTAAGCACGAGGTTCGAAGGTAAGGCAACAAGCATCCAGTTCTTAACCTGTGATCTGGAAGGTTAAGACCCATGGATGCGTGCAAAGAGGGTCGTGGAGCTCTCAAACTCCACATCCTTTTGGAGCTGCAGCAACCATCTTTTGAAAATGTGCAGGTTCTCATGGCCGGTGGTAGTGGTCGAGCATAGGCTGAATGGGAATCCATGAGGGTGAAGTTTTGTCCATCCAAGGAGTAGGAGGAAGGGAAGGCCTGAAGAGGGAGAGGGAGAAAGGCTGAAGGTGGGTTGGGAGAGGCTGATATTGAGAGGAGGGGAGGAGTGGAAGAGGAGGGGGCTGAGAGCGTAGTTACTTGCGGTTAGGCAGCAGGGGAGAAGGATGGGTGAAGCAGCTAGCGGGAGAAGCAGGAAAGAGATGCGGCGGCAGCAAGTGGAAGGGCTGCAAGGAGAAGAGTAGGTGATGTGGCAGTAGGGTGTGGGGAACGGGGGCTGAAGGGGAGGCCAGCAGGGGAAAGGGCTGGCAGCAGAGAGGGAGGGGATGGCAGCAGAAGGGAGAGCTACCAGGGAGGGAGGGCTGGGTGACGGGGAGGAGCTGCTTCGTGAAACAGATTACTAATTCATGTTCATCAATATTAAAAAATCAACCAGTTTGTGCGTGTCATCAAAGTGGTCAATCGTCTAATTGATTTGGTTGTTTTCCTTTTCATTATCCAAGCCACGCAATGGTGAGAATTGCATCCCATGAAAGTCTATCCCTCCTTTCCCTGTTCCTAGAGTTTTTGACATGTTGCCTTGCACGCTGTTCTTCCCTGCTGATAAAACAATGGTAATTCATTTGAGTCTTCTTTCAATTCAATTTCCTGTTCTTTCTGATGTGAATGCGGCCTTCAGTTTTCAAAAAGAGATACATTTTACCAACCTTTTGACATTTTTGACCTAGCTTGCTGGTTTTATGATGCACCTTTATATATTTTGTTTAGAATTTTGGAAAATTTACGCTCTTAACAAAGTTAAAAAAGGACAAAGTCCATCTTTAAATGGTGTTAATAATCATCAATGAGACAGCCACAGACCTTTGGATCTGAACATGCAATATATATGCTTCCTTTGAAACTAACTAGTAACATTCACATGTGATTTTCTCCTTCGAAGAAATGAATCGGCTCTTTGGACTATAGTTGAGAGTAAATCTGGCAAAATTACATTTTCTCCAATAAATTGAACTGCGATTGTTGCACTATCAACATCTTACATTTTTTTGAATGAACATTTTAAAAAATCATGCACTTGTTCTCGCACTTAAGCAGCTATCTGAATTTAGAGAAATGAGAAAATACTCTTGCAACCCATGAAGCTTGATATATTATTTTCTCCATCAAAGGAGTTACCAAAAGTTGTCCTTGTTGAAGACTGACTGGATCTGAAACAGACGGTTGGTTAAAGTCTTATCCAAACTAAAAAACTCAATCAATTTTCAGTTTCCACGATCCATGCAAAACCAAAAGAAAGCATATGAAAATACTGTTTTGAAAAGTGACCTATCCTCAGACAACTGTTTCTGTAACGGAGATGATTTACAATTGCCACTCAAGGTAGAAATAACTTACAAGGTTGGCATTGAGGCCGGTGTCAATATTTGAACGTCTTCTAGCGGGCCTCCATTATCTGTCACATAGCAGCTGTGAATGCTTTCAGAAGATTGATTTTCTGCCACTGGGTTGGGAGATTTGGTCATTTCTGGAACTAAGAGATTCGACTGGGGGTCACCTTTATGACAAAGGGAATTCAAGTTGGCTGCCTACATAAAACAAACAGCAGCAATGAGTTTAAAATTTTAAGGCATGGATATTTTAATGGTGTCTAAGGTAGCTAAAGACTTAGTTTCAATCCTTGCCTGAGTAATTAAAAAAATTCCCCCTGAACTTCTACTTTGATACATTGAAAAAACCAAGCTGAAGTTTTTTTTGGAAATTCTTTTCCAATGGTAATTTTATACATTTGACTTTATAAATAACATCCATAGAAATACCAATTCTTCCGGTAGAACTCTTTTTCTTTGATTTTCTTTTTCACTACGAAGTATCGTCTTGTAAAGGCTTTCCTGTTGTAGTGGCATGCCATCAAGGTAGGAAACGGTTGGATTGAAGCATGCCATTGATGGAAGGCTTCTTGACTTTTTCCTAATATGATTGAACACATTGGTCAATGTCACATTATCCTTCAGTGATCCTGGAGTTTCATCTGGTTCTGCCTGTGGCACATCTACTTCATCCACATGGATCTGCAGAGAGTCTGATCATGCAATGGCCATTTTAAATACTTGCTATTGTAAAAATCTGCCCTTTACAATTCATATCTAAGAATGGATCATTACTAACGATCAAGGTTCCCACCACCTTAATTACAAACTAAAAACTAGACTGTGAAGCCAAAACCTACTTTATATAGCCTTGCACTTGTCTTACCTTGACTTTCGCACACATCTGGTAACAGAGTGAAACTTGGCCTGCAGTATGGAGCACAACATTCTATTCAATATCAACATAACAAGTGTTTTCTTGAACTGGAATCCACCATAAATCTTTCATTGTCTTAGAAATGTTTACCCAGAGAAAGATCCAATCGCCCATGATTTATTCAGCTCCACTGTATTATCAGTACGCTGATTTGGGCACGACTTTTCTCCAAGAACTAGATTTGGAGGCCCAGGGTCTTCCTGTCTACCAGGCTTCAGATTTGGGTTCTCTTTCTCTATTGTGCATAGATGGTTGTCTTCAGTGCATTCATGATCTTTGAACGTCCAGATGCTATTCTGTTTCCCACCTCCTTTGGTTATTCGTTTTGTTGTAATGTCAACCCCAACTGCAACCATGGAACATCAGCTGCACTTCAAGTATAACGAGTATCCAAGATTTCTGAGAACATTCTAATGTATTATAACATCAGGTTGAAAGGGGTTCCAAAATTCAAACTTCTTATCAAAAT
Organism: Dipteris shenzhenensis; assembly: GCF_047967505.1. Lineage (NCBI taxonomy): Eukaryota > Viridiplantae > Streptophyta > Polypodiopsida > Gleicheniales > Dipteridaceae > Dipteris > Dipteris shenzhenensis. The sequence goes on from NC_141607.1 coordinate 57,473,305, forward strand.
GTTTAAACAGAGCAAGGAGAAAGCTCTTCGGATCTCCATCCAGTTCCGCCCCACTCAAATCCCTGAACCTTTCTTTATGGCCCCCCTCATTGTCCTTCTACTCACCCCCCCTCTCCCGTTCCTCTCAGCCCCTGCCTCTCGCAGTCCCCCCCCGCCCCCTCTCTCTCTCTCCCCTTAATGCTGCTTATGACAACCTTACACAACCCAGACGGAATAGACAAGTTAATTTTGTGGCCCTCTTTTGCAGCCTTTCATCAACTTGTCCATAATCTTATATAGTAAAGTATGAACAATCAAACCGCTTTTTCTCTCTCTAGTTTTAGCAACTTGGTAAATTATTGTTTGTGGTCTCCTCTTGGCTTATTTGATGAGATGCAGATGGTAGTATACCATGCCGTTTGCTGTAGTCCATGATGCTTGTGTGGCTTGGTTGTGTTCACTTGAACGACTCATACAGCAAGGGACAACAAAGCCTTTTTTATGAAGGTCCTCAAATATAAGTAAAATTAGGAGGAGCAAGATCACATAGACAACACTCCCGAACAGAAAGGAAGGAACAGCTTTCTTTTAACAATGTGGGATCATCATTGTGGGGCTCAGTTTGTAACGGGATATCACCTAGATGCACCGGTCTTTCACCAAAGAGTATGAGACAAGAGACCTTTTCAGAAAAACATTAATGCCGTTTTTGGGTCAACCATGTTTGGTCTCTGTAAACAATGAAAGTAATCACATCACTCCTCCCGCTTCCACTTCCTCCCCCTTGACCCTCTCTCCCTCCCCCTCCGCTCACCATCCTACCCCAAGACCCCCTCTTGTTCTCTCTGTTTCAACAGTGGGGGAGATATCTTCTCTCTCCAGCCACTAACTTATGGCTTGGGGTCCTTTCATAAATGAAGATGCCTCTCCCTCAGGTCGTCTAGCACCTCGGTCCTTGAAGTACCTAGGGACGGCCTACCCTCACCCTTCTAGATATCTCAATTATTATTCTCCTTATAGGGGTAAGGAAGACGTGGACAGTACAGTTGATAATCAGTGGCAAGGCGAGCTGACTGTTGGGGCCTTCGAGTTCATAACCTCGATTGGAATCTTGAATGTTTATGCACTAGCATATAGATAGCAGAGGGACCCTTTTTTGTGGCAACTCATTAATCTCTTTCTGATGTGTGTAGGAACACGAATGGAGAAGAGTTGTGAACACAAGAGAACAAAAAGTGAACACAAGTGAACTCCAACTGAAATGTTCAACCAGATGCAAGTGCTTGGTATATACAGTACAGCACACAAAATCTCTAAAATAGACTAAGTCCTAGTCTATCCTACACCACCATATCATTGTATATCTCTACAAATCCCCCCTCAATGATATGGCTGAAATGCTCTGAAATGATCTTAGAAGCACTTGCAGTTATATACCTAGATGAATCCAGGAACATTCCCAAACTCATCCTCTAAAGTACCATGGTTGCCCAAACTTGCAGTACCTAAAGTACCATGGTTGCACAAATTCACCCACATGTGGATATAGCAACCTATGGGAGTACAAAAGAAAAAAATATCATTTTACAACCCCCCTTGACATTGTTTGAATGTCTCGTATCCCCAAGCCATGTCGATGTCGTGTGAAGAGAGGCGCTGATAGGCATTTAGTGAAGATATCTGCCACATTGTCCTCAATGGAACAATATGTGAGATCAATGAAGCCATATGTGATACAATCCCGCACGTAATGATAATGATTTTCTATGTGTTTCATGCGAGCATGAAATACAGGATTGCTTCCAATAGCAATGCAACTCTAGCTGTCACAAAAGATCGGAGTTGCGTCACCATCCTGAGCATGATGCAAGTCATGCAGAACCTTCCTTAACCACATACATTCCATAGTGGCTGAATTTGCAGCTTTGCATTCTGCTTCACTGGAGGAGAGACACACACGGTCTTGCTTCTTACTGAGCCATGAGATGCATGCTGAGCCCAATGAGAAGTAATAGCCGGAAGTAGACCTGCGATCATCGATGCCCCTGACCAATCTCAGTCGGTGAAGCCACTCAGAGAAATGGCCGTGTGGAGCATAAGTAGATCAAACTGCCCACCAACTGCCTATACAATGTGCCATTAAACTTTTCAGCTGTATCATGCTTACTTAGCTTGATTCCCCTTTCCAATGGAGTGCCCACAGGCTTACAGTTCTCCATCTTAAATTTCTACAACAACCCCTTCGAATATTTTGTCTGTGACATAGAAATCCCCCCTTGAGTTTGCTAAAATTCAATGCTAAGACAGTAGTGTAAGAGGCCTAAATCTGTCATGTCAAAAGTCAGATTGCACTCCTACAATTTGCTGCAAATTACTACCAGTGAGTATGATGTCATCGACATAAAGAACAAGCATGACCAAATCTGATTTTTGTTGCAGAACATATAAATTTGGCTCTGTATGAGTATTGACAAAACCCTCGGACAGCAAGAACTGATGTATCTTATGATACCATGCACGAGATGCTTGCTTCAGCCCATACAAGGCTTTTCTGAGCTTGCATACCTTGTGTTCTTGTCCCTGAACAACAAAACCCTAGGGCTGATGCACACAGACCTCCTCCTTATGGGCACTAGAAGCATGGGATGGCTTTCTGTGTTTAAATGGAGACATTGACGTTCACTGTATAAGAAGGGCTTTCCTCCAACAGTTGGTTGTTCGGCTTGTTTGTTCATTGCTTGTTGTTGTGTGGTTTGTTTTTCTTGCGAGAAGCTATTGTCAGCTATGGCGATTGGATGTAAAGCAAGTTATGAAGAGGGACTGGATGATTCTGGGGATTCCATGGATACAAGAAGTGATGAAGAGCGAATGGTAGTCATCTTAGCCACATGAGTAAAAGTCTCCTCATAATCTATCCTGCATACCCCTTGGCAACTAAATGGGCTTTGTACTTCTCAACTGTACAGATGTATGATATTTTATTTTGTAGATCAATTTGGTGCCAACCACATTCTTGCCAATGGGCGCATCAACCAAGTCCCATGTAGAAGTCTTTTGAATGGATCTAATCTCAGCTTCCATAGCTTTCTACCATGCCAGATTGCCCTGAGCATCCTCAAAGCATTGAGGCTCAGTTTCAGCTTCCATCACTTGGGGAAAGCAAAATTCACTTGCTTCTTAGCATTCTGAGTGCCGGCCCTGGTTCTCCCCAATATAGGCTGATCTTTAGCATCTGCAAGTGTCAACCTAGCCCATCTAGGAACTGAATTCTCAGCTGTCCCGCTGGGAATAGCATCTGGAAGTGCATCTGGAGTAACATCCTTTGCACGGCGCTGATAATGCTTCCAAATATTGGACTGTCTTTCCCCATGAGCTGGCTGCATGATACTTTATTTTGTAGATCCATTTGGTGCCAACCACATTCTTGCCAATGGGCGCATCAACCGAGTCCCACGTAGAATTCTTTTGAATGGATCTAACCTCAGCTTCCATGGCTTTCTGCCATGCCGGATTGCCCTGAGCATCCTCAAAGCGTTGAGGCTCAGTTTCAGCTTCCATCACTTGGGGAGAGCAAAATTCACCTGCTTCTTAGCATCCTGAGTGCCGGCCCTGGTTCTCCCCAATATAGGCTGATCTTTAGCATCTGCAAGTGTCAACCTAGCCCATTTAGGAACTGAATTCTCAGCTGTCCCACTGGGAATAGCATCTCGAATTGCATCTGGAGTAACATCCTTTGCACGGCGCTGATAGTGCTTCCAAATATTGGACTGTCCCTCCCCATGAGCTGGCTGCATGATACTTTAGTTTGTAGATCCATTTGGTGCCAACCACATTCTTGCCAATGGGCGCATCAACCGAGTCCCACGTAGAATTCTTTTGAATGGATCTAATCTCAGCTTCCATGGCTTTCTGCCATGCTAGATTGCCCAGAGCATCCTCAAAGCATTGAGGCTCAATTTCAACTTCCATCACTTGGGTCATGAGAGAAAAATTCACCTGCTTCTTAGCATTCTGAGTGCCGGCCCTGGTTCTCCCCAATATAGGCTGATCTTTAGCACCTGCAAGTGTCGACCTAGCCCATCTAGGAACTGAAGTCTCAGCTGTCTTGCTGGGAATAGCATCTAGAAGTGCATCTGGGGTAACATCCTTTGCACAGCACTAATAATGCTTCCAAATATTGGACTGTCCCTCCCCATGAGCTGGCTGCATATCTGAAACATTTGAGGATTAAGAACCCTCAACATGTGGCATCCCTCCTGGAGTCTGAGAGGTAGAGGGAACATCAATTGGAGAACCCAAATCAGCATCATCCTCAAACTGAATGATGTCTAGAGGTGTATCATCATATGGAGGAAACTCCTCATTGATGGGCTGCATGCTATCATGCTCTGCAAACAAAACATCCCTAGTTATGATTACTTTCCTTGTGGCTAGATCATAAAGCCTAAAGCCTCGGCTTTCAATGCTATACCCCACAAAGATGCATTTAATGATTTTCTCATCAAGCTTGGATCAATTTTCAGCCAATACCAAAGCATATGCAACAAACCCAAACCCTCTGAAATGATTCACCTTGGTCTTGTACACATAAAATGCCTCAAAAGGCGTCCTGTCAACCAATGCTTGTGTATTGGCAGCGATTCTGAATGTATATGGCTGTAACAATTGCTTGACCCCAAAATGCTTTTGAAGTTCTCTTAAATTTCAGCATACACCATGTCATCTCCATGAGAGTCCTATTCTTCCTTTTTGCAATCAAATTATGTTGAGGCGTGTATGACACTGTTTTGTGATGACACCTTATCCCATGCTCTTTTAGGTATCCCTCAAAACCATGTGAAGTATACTCTCCCCCATTGTCAGAATTAAGTGTTCCAATTCTAGAATTGGTTCGGTTCTCAGCCAATGCTTTGAACTCCTTAAACCAATTGAACACTTCAGATTTGCTTTTCGTGAGAAAGAGCCAAGTGAATCTAGAGTAAATCATCAATGAATGTGACAAAATACTGATACCCTCTATGGGTTGTGGCATTCATTGGTCCACAAACATCACTATGCACAATCCGCAAGACCCATTGTGCTCTTATTGAACCTGGACCATCCTTTTGGTACGGTAGACGATGCAACTTTCCAAGAGCACAAACTTCACACACCTCTTGAGCGGGCTGCTGTAATTTTGGCAATCCTTCAACCATATTATGATTATGCAAATATGCCAAAGCTCTGTGATGTGCATGACCAAACCTGGCATGCCATAAATCACCTGGAGTAGAAGAAGAGACTGCCATAGCATACTGATTATAGGCTGAGCATCAAGCTTGTAAAGACCCATGCTGGCCTCATAAGAACTTGTAGCCACAATCTCATACCCTTTCTTTGAATCCTTAATCCTGCATTGATCATCCTGGAATTCCACAAGCATGTGCTGATCATAAGCCATGGATGGAACGGAAACAAGATTTTTCCTCAAGTCAGGAACATACCAGACATCATGGATATACTTTTTCTTTCCTAAATCCAGAAGAATGGGAACATCTCCCACTCTTGTGATGTCCTGAGTGGCATCATTGGCACAAGTAACCTATCTACCATGAATAGGTTTGATTTCTTCAAACCACTCTTTCCTGTGAGTCATGTGATTTGATGCACCACTATCTAGATACCAAGTATCTATGGCAGCAAATGAAGAATCACCAGATGAAGCAAGAGATATCGTGTGCAACTAAATCCCCCTTGGCACCAAAGCTGTCCTGAAATGCAGTAAACACATAATCATTTCCCCCTTGTGCAAAGTTTGCATGAGACGGTGAAGCATTGGCATTTTCAGCTGAAGCCACATTCTTTTTCTCATTGGCAATCCTTTTCTGGCACTCTACAACGTAATGACCAGGCTTCTTGCAATAATTGCATCTGCCTTTCTTCACCTTTGCACCTTTATCTGCATTCCTTGCATTTGTGTTTGCATTCCCCTCCTTCCTGGGCTGATAAGCATGGCTCGTCTTTTTCTGAAATTTCCCCTTTCCATGAGTGGCAAGTGCTTGCTCACTTTGACTAGAGGAACGGGCTGAACTGGGAGTCCTCGTTTCTTCTTGTAAAAGCAAGCCAACTAACTCCTCAAAACTGATTGGAGCAGCCCTGAGCATAACAGTCAAGGAAGTAACAAACATATCATATGAGGGTGCCAGACTATTGAGGGTGATAGAGACCAATTTCTTGTCTTCTATATCCTCATCAATAGCTGCGAGCTCATCCCAAATGTCAGTAATCTTGGCAATATGAGCTGAAATTTTCTGACCTTCCTGCATTGACAGATCATTGAGCTTATTATTCAAAGCAATGCTTCTTGCTTCATTTTCACATTCCACATACTTTTTCACTCTATCCCAAGCTGCCTTTGAAGTCTTGCAAGACTTGATAGTGGACTTAATGTGTGTATTCACAGACAACGCAATCAAAGACAAAGCTTGGGCAACCCTGCGATCAAACCTCTTCTGATCGCTGTGGGAGCGGTAGTAGAAGCCTGAGTGGTAGATCCAAAAGTGAATGATGCACTCGTGCTAGATCCAGCAGGTCTAGCCTCATCACCATTCACGATGTCCCATAAGCCCAACCAAGATATTCTTGAGTGTAAACGACCACAAAGCATAGTTGGGTCCATCCAACTTATCTGCCTTAGTCATGGTACCAAACTTCTCATTGAGAGACATGATTGCAAGCTCAAGAATAATTGAAAGTGTACTTGCAAAAGGAACAAAAAGCAAATGGACAACTGAAAGACCACTGACTTCCACTTCACAGCCAGGATCGTCAGCCTCTCGTCCTGATACTTCTACAGCGCACTTCCTATGGAGCAATTTAGATGGCACCTCAGATGTTGTAGCCAGGGTGGCTTGGGAGACCCTCATTCTCTCCACAGGGGAAGGAGGTCTCAATATTATTGACCCGAACTTGCAGTGTATGGCCTTACTCTGCAAGTTCGTAGTACATGGATTGATGCCTAGACAGAAGCCCTAGAAAGATTTTTTCTCACATAGCATTCAGTCTTGTACCCCATCTCATGGGGGAGATTGGTTGGACAACAGCATATGGATCTTGCAGTGTATGGCCTTACTCTACAAGTTCGTAGTACATGGATTGATGCCTAGACAGGAGCCCTAGAAAGATTTTTTCTCACATAGCATTCAGTCTTGTACCCCATCTCATGGGGGAGATTGGTTGGACAACAGCATATGGATCTTTACTTCAGCCCATCTCAAATCTCCCCCTTTCCGTCTCATGGCTGCTATTCTGAAAGCTTGGGGCTGCTTCAGAAACACTCTTCGCAAAGTTCCACCCACCTCTCGTGAAGAAATTCACAGGCAGCCAGTCATGTGGAATGACTTGATTTTGGATGACCATGGCAGGCCACTTGGAGTGTCACATTATATGCAGTGGTCTAGATGGGAGAGGGGACCTGCTTCTACAGTAGGCGCTTGGCAGGCCTTTATGAGACTTCCAGAGGATCAGAGACTTATAGTAGTTGGCCACCTCAGAGGAGTGCAGTCAGGATACAGCAGATACAGACAGCCATTCCGCCATAGTGGATTGACACAGATGGCATGCCGATCACAGAGTCCACTTGGTGGGGAGTGTTTTCAGGGACGGGCGTTCCATTATAGATTATTGCACTGCAAGATGCACATAAGGATACCCTAGTCTTTGATGTTCAGTCGGCGGGAGGCAAACTTATCAAGTCTTCTAATGTTATTCTTTTGGAGGTTGCCTTTCAGCTTGTCAGGATTGCAAGTTTCATGGAGTGAGACAGGGACTCACAGTGGTATCTTGACCCCGATCCTATTCTCCTTATACTGGGGTCTTGGAGACTCTAGTTATATGGTGGTTCCCCTATTAGGTTCTTGCAGTGGGATCCAGGGGAGTGGGAATGGATTGATGAGAGGCACCGAGAGAACAGCTTCCCCTTCTTTCGCTATACAGTTAGAAATGCCCGGAGATTTCAGCTCAACAGTAGAGGTTGGAGGCCCTCCAGAGCGCCTCATTAAGATAGTTTTTAGATTTCCACAGTTGTGCGGAAAAAATTTTGGCGTAGGCTCTGGAAATCCCTCAGGAATAGAAAGATCACTCTTTTCTTTTGGCTTTCTATTCATGGAGGGATTGCAGTGAACCTGTGGAGATCCACGTTCGGGGCTGACCCTACTTGTCCTCGTTATCACATTGCAGTTGAGTCACTACACCATTGCCTTTGGGAGTGCAGACAGGCGAGGACAATCTGGAAAGGTGTTGCTAGGATTTTCAGTATCTTTTATACAGCACCTTTCTATATGACCTGGGGTTCAGTGGCTTGGTTATCTCTTACTAGCCCTCAGGTGTTTTTCGAGGGACATGATCCAGATCCAGCTCTCATTGTACGGCGACACTCAGTGGAGTCTTGTTCCCTCCAAGATGTTCCCTTCACTCCTTTCAGAGCTGCTCATGCCTCAGTAGACACTTCTTGGGAGATTCTGGCTAGCATTGCAGCTTGGCATATTTGGAGAGCCAGGTGTACAGAGGTGATGGAGGGTATCCAGGTTTACCCTTCCTAGGCTATGGCCAGTATTTGGACCAACACAATACACACTCTAATGGCCATATGGACGAGCATGCAGGGATCCTCCAGAGAAGCCACTGCCAGGAGAGTTACTTTTTTTAGAGTTTGGAGAGGATCTCCTTTCTTCTTTGAGTCTCCCTCACGCTTGAGATGGCATTTTCAGCCTCCGCCTTGGTTTTTTATTAGCTCACTTTGAGCTGTTTATTTCCTCATGCATTGCATGATGTACTCCCGCATTTAAGCTTGCTCTCGCGGTTTTCATTCATACTTAATGAAGAAATTTTCTTGGAAAAAAAAAGGAAAAGACCACTGACGGCTATGCAATCACTGCAATGGCGTTCATTGACATTGGTTGATCTGAAATAGCAATAAATTTACCCCAAAAATTCTGCTCAAACCTCAATCCCTTCCGGGATATACAATGTAATCAAGCACTATATTTCTGCTCCAAAAAATTGTCCTCAACCACAACCAAACACTGGCTGAAATGCAATATACTTTTGCCCCAAAAAATCATCTTGAATCTCAGCCAAACAATGGCTTACAATGCATTAGCAAACTCTTGCTCAATAGGCATCCAAAAGTGCATCAACTTACAGCCAACACTTGGCTTCAACAATGCACAACACCTGAGCAATGACTTGCACTCAATGTGCAGCCCAAAACTGTCCCAAATGCACTGACACCTGTGCAATGTAATCTGCAAGACACCTGTGCAATGCAATCTTCAAGACACCTGTGCAATGTGCAATGAGATGAAGGAAGGATCTCGAGCTGGAGGAGGAGCAAAAGTCGAACCACCAAGTCGAATCTGGGGCTGGAGATGCAAGTGGTGGCGATCTGGAGAGGCAATGGGCAAGCGAGCAAGTCAAATGGCCAGCTAGAGGGGCGAGGTGGAGAGGCGAACTGTACGGAAATCAGTAAAAATCAGCAAAACTTAGATGATATTGCTGGTTCTGATCTGTTGCTCAGAATAAAATTATGAGAGCACGAACAGCTCCGAAAGGGGGTAAAAACCGAGTACAACTGATCACAACTCCTTCAGGTTTCTTGAGGCAGCTACAGATCTTCCGGAATCCAAAATTGCCTGAAAAAAATGCACACGCGATGCAAAACGAAGTCGCCCAACTGGGGAGTGCTTCATGGTGCAAAATCTCACAACAAAACTGAAGCTCAAGATCACGCAAAGCTCGTGGGATCTCAGGACAGGCAAAAGAGAAGTCGACTAGCAAGAACTAGCTTCTTCTCCGCGACAGAAGTGCAACAAGAGCACGCAGGAGAATGGGGAAGCAAGTGACACGGTTGGAAGGACTAGCTCTGATACCACATGTAGGAACAAGAATGGAGAATAGTTGTGAACACAAGAGAACAAAAAGTGAACACAAGTGAACTGCAACTGAAATGTTCAACCAAATGAAGTGCAAGTACTTGGTATATATAGTCCAAGTACTAGAGCACACAAAAACTCTAAAATAGACTAAGTCCTAGTCTATCCTACACCACCATATCATTGTATACATCTCTACAATGTGGATTCTTGGAAAGCACCCAACAACTTCAACAATCTAAAATTTGCTGAAAGGAAGGAACGAAGTGCCACATTCTTGAGATTCCACAGTGGCAGGCGCGCAGAGAAAGTGCTCCTCTGTCTCAATCACTCCCAATGTGCATAGTATGCAGATCCGTTGCTCCCTAGGTATACGTGCTGCTCTCCCTCTCTCAATCCTCAGCTGATGGGATGAAACCGTATCTGTTCGATAGCGATCCTCAATGCATGTGAGACGCCTCTATCCTCGAGATATTGGGGTTTGATGATGAATCCCTTCTCCGAGAAGCTCAGGAAGTGATTGCGGTAGAACTAGGTCTTGGTGGGGAGCTCCTGATCTCCCCAAGTCCCCGAGACATGTGGAGCTGGAGGAGATCTAACCTCGTAGTCCATACTGTACTGAAAGGGAGGGAGCCTATCCATGTGGATCTTGTGTCTGGCAAACCACGTAGATATACATGCATACCATGTGTCCGCCCCTCTCTCAGCTATTCGTTTGGATGATGACTCCAAGGCCAGCCTCGGTAGTCTCCAGTGGGGTAAGTCCCGGACTCTATCAATGAATGTCACTATTTGGAAGATGGCATCAGTCCACAGTGGTGTCATGGCAAACTTTGCAGGTACTATCTCATGTGGGACTGAGGGGCTTGCTCCGAATTATCCTAGATCCCAGAGTCACCTATAGCTGCTCAAATCTCCTCCACTCTGCTATCGGTAGATCACAACCCCAGAAGGGTGCTACATACATGGCAATCGGTCGCACTAGCGTATCGAAGAGCCAACACTTCATCGGTGGATCCTAAAAGTGTTCTTGGAAGCACTGTCTCTCCAATCGTACCAAAGCCCCCCCCCCCCGGTGTGAGTCGTGCATGGGCTGCATGTGTCATAGTGAAAAGGACACATATTTGGGAGCAGTCTTCACACAACCAGGACTGCACTATCTCCACTAGCTCGTCTCGATAGGTGAAACTGAGTCGACGAAGCACTGTATGTCAGGTCTCTCTCTCTGCAAAACACCTCTAGGGCCTCCAAATGTCTTTGCAGCCCCTCCGTTGAGGATGAGATAAGGAGTATGTCATCAGCATATAGCAATATCTGTATCATGAGATCGCCCAGTGGTGATTCTTCACCTCCTAGGCGGTTGAGGAAGGAAGTGATCTCATCAATGTAAAGCCCAAAAAGGGTCAGTGAGAGGGGGCAGCCCGGCTTCACCCCGATCGTACTCTCGACTCAATACGATAGACCACCTGGGGCACGAACTCTACCTCTAACTGGCTCATCACTTCCCATATCAATGTCTGTGGAATCTGCAACTCATGTAGTCTCTTGATCATGTGGGATCGTGGGACAGTGTCAAAAGCCTTCCGAAAGTCTACAAAGCATGTGTAGACCTTCTCGTGTCTAGATCTCGCCTCCTCAATGATAGCCCTTAGATGAAGATGTGATCTACAGTAGAATGTTATCTCCGGAATCCTGCTTGCCCTAGTGCCCGCTTCCCCCGAGCCTTTGTACGACTGCTGAGCTTCATCTCTAAGACTGATCCATAAATCTTGGCCAGAGTATGGCCAATCATGAGGGTACGGTAGTTTCCAATCTCCATAGGGTCCCCAACTTTGTGTATCAACACAATAGTTGTGGTGCTCCAAGCTGGTGGGAAGCCGTGACACAGCCTGGTTGAACATACGTGCTAGGACCTCCTGCAAAGTGCTCACTCCATAGGCCCACATGGTCCTGCGCTCTCCAATTGTGTAATCGACGACGTGCAGCCCATACGTTCTGTGTGGTGAACAGGTGACAAGTGGTGGGCTTGGGCATAGAGGACATATCCGACGGTGTCTGCATCTGGGCATCATAGAGGGAACATGCATATATGTGCCACACATCTGGGTCAGTGATGGGAATAGGTGGCTTCCCTCCGATAGAAACCCCCATCTAGTGGTCGGGTCAGTGATGGGAATAGGTGGCTTCCCTCCGATAGAAACCCCCATCTAGTGGTCGGGTATGCTCCTCGGAAAGATTAGACAATCTCATCCATCCTATGTGTGAGGAAGGCCTGCCTCTTACGACATGACAGGTGATGTCAGGTGACCCAAGGCCCCGCTCTTGTGTAAGGTGGGCTCTCACCTCTCTGCACTCGTCGAACCAAGGGTTTTGAGGCATCTTCCCATCTCGGCTCTGCATGGATCGAGTCGTGGGAAAGGATCTGGTAGTAGCGTCTTGTACCAATGAGACAAGGGTGTCGGAGGCACTAGCAAAGTCTATATCATCTCCAAGTAGGGTCGAGAGCGCCCTGGCTACGTACACTGGATCAAGGGCACGGTCAAAGTGGATCTGAATGCGTGGGGGGCGCTCTCCCTATGGCAAGCATGGCAGAGATATGAAAGGCCAAGTATGAGTGGTCAGCTCCGAGTGGGGGGGGGTATGGCAAAGTCGTGTATCCATGAGACAAAGTCTAGTGGGCCTAGTAGATAGTCCATCGTACTAGACCCACTGCCATGCGGGAAGCAAGTGAGTCTTCCAGAGGATGGCCATCTATGAAGACCATTATAGATGATCAAGTTGTAGCTCCTAGCTCAAGCAGATGTAGTCCATATCTTATCACATGTGGGGCATCTGCAGAGAGCCTCAATATCCCAAGCTCAACTGCATCTAGCTTTGGGACTGTGTGAATCTCTGTCATCTATGAAGTCAAGCAGGCCCACTTGTCTATTTCATGTCCGTGCATTGAAATCCCCCAGCAGGAGGATGTCTCCGTCTGGAGAACTCCATGATGTCATCATCGATCGTCTCATATGGACTGTGTCGTTTGTAGTGACCTCTCGTGCATAGGATGACGTGTCTGGAGGGAAATAGCACACCGCAATGAAGATAGCTCAAGCATCTGGAAGCTAAATTTGTATCCACATGTGTCGTGCACGCTCCTCTCTCCGAACCACAGATATGAGTGGTCTTTGAGGAACCACACAAACCCTCCCACCACCATGCCTCAATAATCGATGTCTCAATATCTGTTATCCGGATGCCTGCCGCCTTAGATGAGAAAGTTCCTTCCCTCATCTTGTGTTCCCTGTATGCCAGCCCATGTGCCCATCATATGGGCCTGTACACCAGGGCCTATGCACGCCTGCACAGCAGCCCAAATGGCTGCAGCTCTGCCAGCCGTGTATGCTGTCTAGCGTGGCCTCATAGGCTGTCTAAAAGTAACCAAAAGAAGGACTTGCTGCTGCGACACAATGGCAGTCTGCCTGTGTGGCACCATGCTCACCCATATTTACTATAGGTGTCCATCCTTTGTCCTCCTCATTTTTGTGCTCACAGGTGCCCCTCTCAAAAAGACACTATGATACCCACTTTGTTGAAGAGAAGCTCCTTCAGCTCCCATGCAAAAGCTTTCAAGAACACATATCGTCAAGTCCACGATCCTCCACCTCTGGTATCTCCAAGTTCTTCTATGTATCGTTCATGAACAATTGGATCTAGTCTAAAACAATGGTACCATTGGATGTTGTGACGAACCCACCAGGTACATCAAGACACCCAAGTACAACCAATGGGTACATCTAGTTGTCCCCCTTTGAAACTGGAAACCAACCACACCTTGAGTAGCACCAAGTATCGTGGGTTTGTTTTCCTACAATCAGCACACCCCATATCCATCATCCAAAAACCCTAGAACTGCTTCCAATAGTCTCTGGACACAAGCATGGAATGAGCTTCACTCAGGTTTGATCTTGAGCCCACCAAAGTACCAAACGACTCCTAATCATATGGCTTTTGGGCCCCACAGCCCCTTCCGCCATCCCGCTGCTCCACCGCCCCTGCACTCCGCCCTTCTTCCTGCTAGCGCAGCCCCCCCCGGCCATCTCACCTGCCCCGTCATCTCCCCTGTTACGGTCTAGCCGAGGTAGCATGACCTCGGAAGAATCAGTCGACATTTTCCTTAGAGGATCTATATTTGTAATTATTTGTTTGCGCTTCATGTAAATGATCGGGAGGGAATTGATGTCAAGGTCCTGGGTGAGGGTTGATAGCACCAGACTAGGTGGATCTAAGGCTAAGGGCCTAATGCAAAGAATGTTCCTAGGGGCAATGGATTTAATGCATCCCAAGAGAGGGGTGAAATGTTGCATTAGGAAGGCCCTATATGGATGACATGTGGCATCTAGATCCATCTAGGGAGATGGGGCTTGTTGAGGCTAGAGAGAGAAGAGAATTGTGATTTTTCACGTAATGTTTAATTTGGAATTCTCTGTTTGCTCGTAATGCTTCAGCAAGGTTGGCTGGGAGGATATCCATGGTGCTGCTCCCGTGATCTGCAGTAGGAATAGATAGTTAGTCTTTACATCCCCCCTCCGCCTCCTCGGCCTCTCCTGCCCTCTTCTCCGCCCCTCCTTCCCCCCCCCGCAGGCTCTCTTCCCCCGCCTCCTCTCCGCTCCTTCACTCCCTCCTCCTCTCCTCCCTCCTCTCCTTCCCTTTCTCTCCTTTTGCCTTCCCTTCCAGCTCTCAACCTCTCTCCTCCACCTCTTCGCCTTGCCTAGACTCGTCTCCGCCTCCCCCTCCCCCTCGGGTGTTCTTCTTCCTCACCCCCCCCCCTTTTTTCTTCTTTCACCTCCTCCTCCTTGCAACGGGAGCATTTGTGCTTGTTAAGGCCTTGGTCTAGCCAGAGGGGCTCTATGGCAACACCCTCGAATCCCACAACCGTTAAGGTTCTTCTTTCCCCAGCGGACAAGCAACAAATACAGCAGGTAGTTCAGTCCCTCTAGGACAAGGCGCTCGTGGGCAGAATTGTGGGCCTCACGCCTACAAGGAGACAGGTGCGAGAGTGGAGCTAGGCGAGCTTGACATTAGAGGGTGACCACATCCAGGAGGTCACCATCTATGGACAAGGCGTATTTCTCATCCAACTAAGCTCCCCCGACACTGCCTCGACACTCGTGGAGCAGAGTCCCATCCTCCTTGGCCCGCATCTAGTGTACCTCTTTCCTTGGTACCATGGCTTTATAGTGGAGGACATGGACCATGTTCCCCGTTTTCCAGTTACGCTCCGCTTCCCAGGGCTCCCAAAGAAGTATCAAGCCATCCTCCCCTCCATTGGTCGGGCATTTGGCACTGTGATCGAGTCTCCGCCAGAGTCGTTGTAGCAAATGACGGGGTCCACAGGATCAGACTAATGGTTGAGAGCCCAGAGTCCCTCCAAGAGTTGATCCTCCTAGAGACCCTCGAAGGGGGCACACTTCGCCAGAGTGGAGATTTTGGGGTTACCAGGTCACTGTCTTCGGTGCAGACATATAGGTTACCTAGCCAAAGATTGCCCTCGTGGCAGGCCCAGCACCTCGCCCCCTACCCCCGTAGAGCAGGCAAAGTCAACAGACCAGAGTCCAGCACCCCCTCAGATAGGAGCAGCAGGAGTCTCAGACCCCCTGGGTGACCCCCTCAGAAGGGGACTGGACCCAGGTTAAAAAGAAAAAGAAACCAAGAAAACAGGCTCACAAGCGCCGCAGGCAGAGGGCTAGACACAGAGAGAGAGAGAGAGAGAGAGAAAGAAAGAAAGAAAGAAATTTTATTAAAGGTCCACGGAAGGCCATACATGAGAGAGAGAGAGAGAGAGAGAGAGAGGGTTGTCCATGAGGCACCTGAGGAGGAGCAGCAGCAGGAGTCCTTGCGCGGAGATCCACCTCCCCCAGCAAGAGGAGCCACCGCCCAGCCAGATGATCCTCCCGTGATGGAGGTTCAGTGACCACATCCACCCTTGCATCAGCAGTGAGCCCTAGGAGTTCCTGATGAGGCGTTGGCAGACGCTAGCCAAGCACAACGGCTGCCCTAAGGATGAGCCAATTCAGAGCCCCGACGAGCCTGATCAGCAGGGGAACCTGTGGTCGCCCCTATTCTCCCCCTCCCCCTCGAGATCCCTCCCCCTCTTTCCTTGCACTCCCCCCCCCGGGTTCCCCCCGCCCCCTCCTCCCCCCCTCGCCCCTCCTGCTATGATCACTCTCACCACCCGCGCCCTTCCCTCCGCCCCCCCACCTCCTCCCTCCCCCACCTCCGTAGCAGGTTCCTCAGCCTCCCTCCCCTACCTTGCTTCGAGACCCCTGCCAGCAGGCAAGGGTAAGACGGCATCCCCTTCTTCTGCTCCTTCATCGCAGCATCAAGCCCATTTGGGGAGGGAGCCAGAGGGATGGGGCTCGTCCTCTCGGGCAACAGTTCCCAACCTCCAACGTGGGCGTCCCTTACCACGGGAGTTCTGGAGGTTGGGACCCTGAAATTATCTGGAGATCCCGAACTCTTATCCTTTACCGCTGGAGGTAACACTTATGGTCCTACAGCCACGGAAGGGGGGTTTGATCAACGCAGTGGGCTCTCAGACACACCCCATTTGGAGTTTCTAGTTTGCCTCCACAGGGTTGGAGCAATTGGACCCCAGAGGTGTTTGATGCTATTATGGGAGATTAGATTTCACACATGATGGACAAGTAGATGGGAGCACAGGGACTGGACCTTTGGTACGCCCATGGTGCGAAGGTGAATTTTCAGCTGAGCTTCACACGAGAGGAGCCGACATGTGGTTTGGCGGTGGGAGTTATCAGATTGCCGCTTGAGGCAAAGGTGGATTAGGCATACTACTGGCCCCTCCAACAGTGTGCGGAGCTGCTTGGGATGGAAGTCTCCTTCATGATGAAGTGGGCACAGAAGATCGGCATCGAGCTAGTATCCACCCTAGTACATCGTCGCACAGACACAGACTATTCGCCATCCAAACCCCCAACAAAGTCACATAAGGCAATCTTTTTGGAACAGGCACCAATTCACAGGAGAGCCTTGTTCTCTGCACCCCCGTCCTCATGAGCTGGACCATAGTGAGTTGGAACATGCATGGGCTCCACGATCGTCCTCGTAGTCAACCGCAAGTACTGATACTCCGGCAGGAGTTGCAGAGGGTAGTGGTAGGGCGGACAGTGGACACCCTTTTGATTCAGGAGCATATGTTATCAGCAGCAGACATCAGACGGCGACACTACCTTCTCCCAGGGAGAGGACCGGAGGAGTGGTCCCCTGCAGTAGGACGGAGCGGAGGGGTCTGCATCTCGGTCTCATAGACTTTGGCTCCAGAGGTCTACGATCAGGGCGAGCTTATCCTAGGACAGGCAGTTTGGATGGGAGTTAGGGCGGGAGAGTCCAGGATTGGGATCTTGAACGTGTATGTCCCAGCATGTAGACAGCACCCCCCGGCCTTTTGGAGGAGGCTGTCAGAGTGTCTTCCAGATGTAGACTCCTGGATTGTTAGAGGGGACTTCAGCAACCTGGAGTTTGGGGAAGATAAGCAGGGCAGCGCCTCCTTCTCTGAGATGCCAATAGTAGTAGAGCGTAGCACCTGGGAGCAGTTCATTTTCATGATCAACGGCACAGATCCGTGGCGAGAGCTAGATTTCAGCAGGATACCTGGTAGCCTCCTCTTCTCTTTCGGACAGAGGAGACATGATGGACTGCTTGAGAGACTAGACTGTTTCTATGTTGGGGACTGGGCACTGCACAGAGGCGGCTCTACCGAGATTCTGACAAGTAATACGATGTCAGACCACTCTCCAGTAGTACTTCACTTAGATCAGCCCCGCCGAGGTCTTCCCCAGAAGGGGGTCCGCATTCCAGAGGGCCTCCTGCAGGACGAGGAGATCCAGCAGGTCATGGCAAAGATTTGGGAGCAGTCAGAGATGACACCGTGCGAGGGATGGGCTTCGTGGGTGACCGATGCGATCCAAAGGAGCAATGAGGAGTTACAGGCTCACGCCCTTAGGCAGAGAAGGACTCTTCCGGAGCGCGAGTGGGCTTTGAGGAGAGGCCTTGCCTCCATAGAGCGGCTTAGGGAGCAGGACCCAAGTTCTCAGTGGATTAGCGACAGGTTTGAGAGCGCTCGCCTGGAGCTCCAGGACACAGAGTTTTGGCGGGCTGAGCTCTCCTATCACTCTTCCCATACACGATGGGTACAACAGGGGGACAGGACGACGAAGCAGTTCTTTCAGACCACTGGGCCACGATCAGCAGGCACACAACTGCAGCGTCTCCGAGATCCGCAAGGCATCATGCACACTGACCCGCAGGAGATATTAGACTTGACCACAGGTTTTTATAGCCAGCTTTTTCAGACGGAGAGGATGACTCCAGCTGGTATTGTGACCCGAGAGGTAGTTTGGGAGCATGTTCCGACACTAGTCTCGTAGGATTTATGCAGCTGACCGGAGGAGCCTTTCATGAATGAGGAGCTCCGGGTAGCCCTCAAGGCTCTCCCAACCCAGAAGTGTCCTGGCGAGGATGGCTTCACTCCGGCCTTCTTCCGGAACTTCTGGGAGATTATCTCCACCCCTTTCCGACTAGCATGCCAGGAGATTTTTGACAAAGGATCCCTCCCTCAATCCTTGAGCAGGGGGTGGATTTGTTTGATCCTGAAAGGAGGAGATAGGTCATACATCCGGCAATGGAGACCAATCACTCTACTTGACACTACATACAAGATCCTCACCAAGGTCTTGAGCTTGTGGTTACGGCCCCATCTTACTGACATCATCCATGACACACAGACGGGGTTTGTCCAGGAGCGCAGCATCCTGGACAACATCTTCACGTTCTGGGAGGCAGTGTACTGGTCCAGGGAGGAGTCACAACTGCTAGCCATCCTTCTCTTGGATTTTGAGAAGGCCTACGACAAGGTGGAGTACTATGTGGAGATTGGGTTTCTCAGATAGATAGCTCACCCCTCTCCCCTTCCTCCAGCTGCTCCTCTCCCCGTGAGGACCTGCCCCCCCCCCCCCTCTCCCTCCCTCAGCCAGCCCCCTCTCCCTCTCCCTCACCCTCACTGCCCCCCCCTTGCTGCTCCTCTCCCTCCCCTCTCGCCTGCCCCCCCTCCCTCCTCCCTCACTCTCCCTCTCCCCTTCCTCCTCCCCGCCCTCCCTCTCCCTCCCCGCCAGCCCACCCGCCCCCCTTCTCCTCCCCCTTCTCCTCCCTCACTCTCCCTCTCCCCTTCCTCCTCCCCGCCCTCCCTCTCCCTCCCCAGCAGCCCACCCGCCCCCCTTCTCCTCCCCCGCCCCCTCCCTCCTGCCTCTCCCGGCAGCCCTCCCCGCCCTCCCTCTCCCCCACCCGACAGCCCCCCCACCCCCCCTCCTTCACCCCCGTCCCCTCCCTCCCTCTCCCCCACCCGTCAGCCCCGCCGCCCCCTTCTCCACCCCCGCCCTCCCTCTCCCCCCCCCGCTGCCCCTCTCCCCCACTCTACCCCGCCCCCTCCTCCGCTCTCCCCTGCTCTCCCCCCCCTCCCCCGCTCTCCCCCCACCCCTCTTTCCCTTCCTCTCTACCCCCTCCTTTCCTCTCCCCCGCCCTCCCCTTTCCCTCCCCGCCAGCCCCCTCCCTCCCTCCTAACCCGCCCCCTCCCTCCCTCCTAACCCCCCCCCCCCTCTTTTCCTCTCCCCCGCCCTCCCCCTCCCTCTCCACCTGCAACCTCCCCCTCCCCCGCCCCCTTCCTAACTCAGCTCCCCTACGCCTCCCCCCTCAGCCCACCTCCTCTACCCCCCTCAGTCTATACTCTCCTTCCCTTTCCCTCTCTCCTTCTTCCTGCGCCCGTGTTCGAGGGCGTCCTGGGCAGTATTTCCACGGACGAAGCTTTTTCACTGTTGGAATCGGCCTTATCACTTCGATTGGCGAATGGATCCCCATTCAGCCAATCTCCGTCCACTTCCACCGGCCACAAGAACGGTCATTTTTTTAGAAGACGAGTTGCAGCAACTCAAGAAAGATGTGGAATTAGAGGGCTCCACATCACTTTTCGCCCGCATCTTTGGGTCACACCCTTCCAGATCACAGGCTAGAGACTGGATGCTGGTGGTGTTACCAGGAGATCTCGCCCCACACATCAGGGATATTCCACTTCTGGGACGTGGATTCTTCCAAGTGATTTTCGACTCCCACGAGTCCACAGCCCTTGTTCTCAAAGCTAATCCCTTGGCTTTGGGTTCGAGGAGGATATTTCTTTTACCGTACACCTTGGGTTTCGATCCGCGATCGAGGAGGACAGGCAAGTCACATCACTGTTCATTAGGTTTCCTGGTCTTCCTCAGGTCTACTATCAACTGCTTACCAGTATCGGAGCCACATTCGGAGTGGTCATCACTGAGATCCCCACCCTTCCTAGCATGCCTTCTTCCTCGGCAAAGGTAGTCAGTGCAGACGGGGTACCTCATGTTAGGGTCATTGTCTCTGACCCTAACATCTCAGATGACCACATCATGCTTCAGTGTCCAGACGGCTCTCTCTTTCGACAAAGAGTCAAGATTTCAGGTAGACAGGACCAGTGCAGGATTTGCATGACCCTTGGGCACTTTGCTAGAGACTGCCCAAGGTAGAGAAAAAGACCCAAGAGGTCTTCTGGTGCGGCTCCTTCACGTACTACCCCGACTGCACCTCCCCAGCACCCTGTATCACGCACTCCAAGATCACCAGAAGCAGTAGGGCGCCCTGCTTCGCGCACCCCAGGACCACTAGGGGCAACAGAGCGCCCAATGCCCGCAACACACCCAGTACCACGTTGGAGAGCTATGAGAGCCGCTCCCTTACCTCAAGAGGAGACCTTTGATCTTGTTCAGACAAACGCCTGGCTGTCCAGATCCACAGACGAAATCTTGTTGGAGGTACCGTTTCAGCCAGTCAGGATAGTGGGCTTCATGGAGCATGGCTCTCTTTCACAGTGGTACTTGGATCCTGACCCGCTTCGCCCTGGGCTCATGGAGGCTGTGGCTCTATGAAGGTGTCCCAATTAAGTTTTTGCAGTGGGACCCTAGGGAATGGGAATTGATAGATGAAGGGCACCGAGAGAAGGGCATCCCCTTCTTTCGTTACACGGTCAGTAATGCCAGGAAATTCCATCTCAGCAGTAGGGGTTGGAGGCCTACCAGAGCTCCTCATTGGGAGAACTCAGATTTATGCTGACTTGCAGAAAATTTTTTGGCAGAGGCTTTGGAAATCCCACCGGAATAGAAAAATCACCCTCTTCTTTTGGCTTTCTATTCATGGTGGGATAGCAATGAACCAATGGAGATCCAGGTTCGGAATTAACCCTTCTTGCCCTCGTTGCCTTTCTGCTTTGGAGACAATACAACACTACCTTTGGGATTGCAGACAGGCGAAAATCGTATGGAAGGGGATGGCAAGACTTCTCGGCACTTTTATTCGCCTACCTTTCTACATGACCTAGGGATCAGTGGCTTGGCTCACTCTTTCAGGGCCCCAGGTCTTCTTTGAGAGACTTGACTCCTCTTGGGCTCTTCACATCCGACGACACCTTGTGGAGTCGTGCTCTCTAGAGGATGTTCCGACCACTCTCTTCAGGGCTGCTCATTCCTCGGTTGACTCTCCATGGGAGGTCTTAGCTAGCATTGCAGCATGGCACATTTGGAGAGCCAAATGCACTGAGGCTTTGGAGAGTTCTCAAGTTCACCCTTCTCAGATCTTGGCTAGTACTTGGACAGATACGGTACACACTCTGATGGCCATTTGGGCGACCATGCAGGGATCATCTCGAGCAGCCTCCTCCAGGAGAGTTACTTTTCTCAGAGATTGAAGAGACTCTCCCTTCTTTGATGAGACTTCTACAGGGTGGAGTTGGCATTTTCAGCCTCAGCCTTGGTTTCTCTCTACCTCATTCCTCTGAGGAGCTTTTATTACATGCTTAGCATGTTGTATTTCCACATAGAGCTTGCTCTAGCGAGTTTCTTTCTTACTTAATAGAACTCTACCCTCCTCTCAATTCACCTCAATCTACCCTCCTCTCAATTCACCTCAGACAACTACTGCATGCAACAAGAGAACTGGTTTTTTGAGAAAACGAATAGATTCGCCTGCCTGCTTGAAATCCAAAGAGCACAAGCTCAGGAACGACAATGGCTACTCAATCATCCAAGTAAGAAAACGAAAGAAATCAAAAGTGTACTTGATTCTTACACGTTCTCCATCCTTTCCATCTTTGAAACACCATGATTTGAAAGCAAGAGTCTTGTAAAGTATGAAATGTGATCGAAAATAACCACTCTACTATGTGATTTAAAAGTAGGAATCTTGAAGTGTGATTTGAAGCAGCCAAATCTCCCTAAACCCAAGTAATTTAAAAGAAGCTAGAAAGATTTGGCATCAGAGCAACATTTCCCTAAACCCTACTACTTTGAAAAGATTTAATCTTGAAGTGTGATTTGAAGCAGCCAAATCTCCCTAAACCCAAGTAATTTAAAAGAAGCTAGAAAGATTTGGCATCAGAGCAACATTTCCCTAAACCCTACTACTTTGAAAAGATTTGGCCGCACGGCCAAATCTCCTTAGACTACTGCCTAAAACAAGGATGATACCTCTGGAAGGGGAAGCATTGTGTCAATTCATGGATTATCTCAACAAAATTGAGAAGATGGACCCCAGCACGATATGACACAAGGGATGGAAGCTACACAGAATATGGGCTGGCACAGAGAGGGGATGAAGTGGATAGAGTCATGGGGTATAATAGTCGCTCATATACCCGAAGATGCATGTGAAATAAGGGAGATTGTGACACAGAAGATGTTAACAAACTCTAGCAAAACCCGGGAAGAAAAATGCAGTTTTTTAAGTAGGAAATTAACTCAACAAACAGTTATGGAATGCAAAATACCTCAAGGAAGACATTTCAACGTATAAAAGGCATCTAATTTGCAAAATCAGAACCAGTTCACATGATCTCAAGGTAGAGAGGGGTAGATGGGCAAGACCCATGATCAAAGAACCTGCAAAATCTGCCCCATAGGGGAGGTGGAAAATGAACAGCATGTACTCTTGAGATGAGAGCCTACACACACATCAAAGAAGGCTATGGGGGCAGCAGAGATCTAAAAAGTCTGCTGGAGCAGCCAGCCAAAAAGCTAGGAAGCTACTTGAAGAGAATTTTGGAACATCGCAACAAAGTACTGGGTCTAGGACACAAGCTAGCCCAACAAGTACTCCATACATGATAAGTCTCTAATATTTTATCTCACTGGATGCAAGGGAACACTATTAGTTGATAGTGATCGCCAGTCCCATAGATCCTGAAGGGTCTCACGTGGACTTTAATAAAATCATATCATATCTCTACAGCAGAATTTCTCTCTCTGCAGAACACTCTTGCTCTTCACCTCTGGAGCAACAGCCACACCTCCTCCTCTTCCCCTACATTCGAGCAGTCTCTCTATACCATTACTCCACTCCAAGTATTTCTCCCTCTTCCTTGCATCATGTTTTTTGAGTACTTCTCTTTCCAGCCCCACGATCTCACTCATCCAAGCAAGAGGGGCTGCCAATTTGACCAAGGGCTCCATAACCAAGAGAGCAGAAGTGGAAGGGGAAGTTTGAATATGAGATTTGCTTATTTGCGGTACATTTTTGCATTGAAATTCCAACCTTTTCTAGAGATCTAGTGCGTGCAACTAATGTGGGATGAAGTTGTGATTATGCAGGCATCTTCCTTGCAGATCGAGATGCCCCTGGACTCAAATTCTCACTAGTTTCAATTTTTGAGTCATTCCTTGTATATAGCTCCACTTGAGCATTCTTGTCCTACAGTTATGTCTATGTCCTCTCTCTCAAGAGTTTGAGTACAAGTTTGTAAGGTGCATTGCACCTTGGTCTTGTATCTCTGTTTGAAAGGTTGGATAAGGGGGAAAGAGGGAGCGGGGAGGGGGGCTTAGCCCCTCAACCCAAGTGCAATTGTGTATATCTCTTTGTTGCTACTCTAAATTTATCAAGTTATGCAAGCTCTTATTCATGCAAACTCCATTCCAACATGCATCTATGAGCATCTTGAAAATTTTGTAAAAATAGTCCATAAATTCCTATGTCCAAATTTTTAAAAGCACAAAGTGTCACATCACTTGCCATCAGCTCTATAATCTTTCTTCTAAGCACACCATCATGTCTCTGACACCATGGCAAATAGGCAAATAAGTTCTGATACCATGTTAAGAAAAACCTAGTCTAGTATCATTCTTTAGATACCTAGCTAGTGACTTCACGCAGCAGAAATATATTATGTCTGCAATGGAAGGATCTCAAGAACCGAAGAGAGAAACTGTGATCCAACTTCAAACAATATGTGTGCACAAGAACCAACTCACAAGCACTTAGATCTGAAGTAACGAACAATAGTAGAACCACCAAAATATCTCAAGAACATAGCTCCCACAAAAATCCATCATCATGCATCAGCGTATTGCCCCGGATTCTTTGTGGTGTGCTACCCTCGGTGCTCTGTGTTGGTGAGAACCAGATCCATCATCATGCAGCAATGTGCTGCCCTAGATGCTCTGTGGTGAGCACCAGCTCTTAACGCTACCCTAGCACTCGTCAGGTTGCATGCTTCTCAATGAGCTTCGACAACCTTTCTGCAACTGCCCTCAAGGCCCCAAATGGGCCCTATATGGACCTTAGTCTGTTGGCCAACCAGCCCTGTACTAGAGCCAACTACCCCCTAATCAAGCTGACCGGTATGCCGACTAGGTCTTCATAGCCGAGACCCTAGGTCTGCCCATCAGCCAAACCATACCTAGCCACTGATGGGATTCCAAGAACTGTTCAACTTCTAAATGCTCAAGCTCAAGAAAGGCAATGGACTATCATCATAGTGATGAGAATCATGAACGGTTTTGCAAGCCTGGCCTCTAGGTTTCTTCGGTGGTATCATGTATATAGGTATTCACAGTTGGCTAATGATCATGTGAATTGCAGCAAGACCTTCTTTAGCCTTTGGTTAGTCATCTTCAATTTATAGGGGAGTAGGAGGGAATAAGGGTTGAGGTAATAGAGTCAACAATCGATTGGGTTCCTTACATCCACTGCTGAGGGAACCCTCCTACTATTGTAGGAGAAATTGCTTAACTTGGAAACTGAAATACAATGCTGAAAATACTATTCTAGAGAGCAAAGGGATGTGACTCTGAAGAGGGACCTTAGACTGCCAAACAAATGCCCAAACCCTGAGAAACAGCTCCAAACCCTGAACGAGGCCTCAATGCTGTCCACGCCGTCAATGTCCACAGGCCTGAAGATGTCTGCGTGAGTGAAAGCATGAGAATGAGAGAGCTTGGACTGAGAGAACTGAGATAGATAGATGTTAACGTCTCTAAAAGGCCAAACGGCCTATGAGACTAAAACAGTTGATACATCTGCTAGTGTTGTCTCATCAAAGAGAACAACAAAATAAATAAGCTGAAGGCTGAGAGCTACTAAAGGTACTTACAGTCAGAGGGACTGCAAGTGACCCAAAACTAATGAGAGAGAGAGAGAGAGAGAATGAGAAAGGATACTGAAAAAGGCCTGGTTATGCTCCACTTGCTGCTGTCCACCACAAGGCGCCTTTGTTGCTGCATGAAATTCTGCCCCCAACTGATGGCAAAACTGGCCAAGGAATAGACACTGGAATTGTTGGTTAATGACCCTCAGGGGGAGTCCACAGAGTTTGTAAGTTTGAGCAATGTTGGGAATTGACTCTTGTGATTGGTCGAGTGAGGTATTACGTGGTAGCAATCGGCCATGCATTCGCTGCTAGTGTGTGGACCAATCGGCTATCAGCGTGGAGACTTACGTCGAGTTGTGAGCACGTGAGTTGCATGGCGGTCTCAACCTGGCAAGGCGGTTGTATGCGTAGCTGCTATATATGCGCGGAGGCACCATCGAGCTTCTTCTTCTTGTCTGTGTAAATTCTCATGAGAGTCGTTTGTATCTGCAAGCTTTCCTTGCTGAAGTCGTAGTAGTTTGGAGCAGCTGTGTCCATAGGGTCCTTAGCAATTGTCAGGTCTTCTATTGTAAGCCGAAAACTCGGTAGAGGTGAGCCTCTCTGTCCAAGTCGTGTCTTGGTCATTTTGAATGAATAAAGTGTCTTGGTGTTTGTAGAAACGAGTGCTCTCTGTGTGCGCATCCATAAGTTTATCTATGAATTTTTCAACTCTCGTCTACTAAGGTTGCAATTCGTTCATTCCGAGCTTTATTGCATAATCGTTTGAATCGACTGAGTTGACACACAAGCTCTACAATCTAACAGGAATGGTGTGGCTGCATGCTGGATTGATGAGGGACCAGGCTCGAAATGTTGGAGAAAAAGTGGCCCGGACTGAATGGACAAAGAGAGGGCTGAGTGCCCCTTAAATAGGGGCTGGTCTGGCTCGACCTGGTTAGCCAAACTAGCAGACCAGGCTGGTTGGTTGACCGACCTGGTTAGTCGGCAACCTATTCAGTCCTAAGGGCCGACTCTAGGTGGCCAGGCTCGTCCAGCCCCATTTGGCAACCCTAAAGCTTACCTTTGGACCTCCTAACCTAGGCTGGGACCTGGCTAGACCTACTGAGTTCTCCAGTGGGTACAAGTAAACAAGAACTGACCCAAAGAACTGGGAATTGACCTTTGTAGCTCGTGCTCGACTCGTCCCCGGACTAGGGCTCACAATGGGGCAATGGCAACACACACACACACCTAATTTAGGAACTAAAGCCGTACATTAAGCAATTGATGATGATCTTAGTGTGTACCCTAGTGCAGGGGTGCGTGTGACAAGTGCGCTGGTGGACACTTGATTTGTTCCTACTTTTCAGAGTTAAATCACAAGTTTCTGATTTTGTAATAAACAAAAAACGAATAAAAGTAAGTTTAAAGAATCAGATTAACTGACCATATTCTTCTGAGATAAGGGCAGCAATGACATCTTCAGGATTCTGTGGTATAGCCGAGGAGTGTATGGTGATTTGGTACGGACTGCAAAACAAGTTTAGTGCGCTTGTGTTAAACACTTTAGACAACAATATTGCACCATCATAGAATATGCTAAAATGGCAGCTCGTTACAAACCTGGAGAACTGTTCGAGCCTGCCACAAAAATAAATGTTCGATCAACAAAAGACATAATGACCTTAAATTTTATGGCATGACTGTAAATTGACAGGTGATATGAAGGATTAAATATACATAGAACATCCACAGACGTGCTGTTCATATGAAATATTTCTTAACACAAATAAATAAAAAGCATTTTGGTTAATAAACAATGAAGAACTATGTGTACCGGATTTTTTCATGATATAAAACTTTGTTATCGCATTCAGTCCCTACCACCTGCAAGGCCTTGTCTTAGTGAAACTGTGAATTGAAAGATGTTCCCAAGAGAAGACTACTTTTGAAAAGGTACATACACTACAGGCACCTCACTGATAGATATAATGTTGCACACAAGAAGGCCCATTGGTATCTGGGGTTTTTAAGAAGCCACATTATCAACTGAATTGCTGTAAATGACATTGGTAACAACAGAAAATTTTGATACCAGGTCTGCATAATGCCTCTTGTTGAGCCTTGGATGACTTGTACGTGTAAGAATAAGGGTGTATTTGACCCCCTGTTTTGAATAAGTTTCTTCCAGAAACTTCATATCTACCGCTGGTGGCAATGCATCCAGTGATTCCTTAATGTGATTTCCAAAAGGATATTTGCGTCCTGTCAGGCTCTCTAGTCGGCGTGGGTCAGCTGATAATAGTTTCTCAAACGAGTTTATTCCTGCATGAAGTAATGCCTGCAGTGCTTCCAATATTCAGTGGAGCTGCAGAAATATGAAATCTTTTAGGTCGTCCTGGTAACTTAGTAATTATAATTCTCCTGATAGACCAAACTTTCACGCGTGATTTTATACAACCTTTGCTGTGACCATCCCCACGCCGACAAGCTGTTTGGAGCTGATAAGGACTATCCTCCCAAAGCCTTTGATGGAGACATTTCGAAAGAACTAGTGCATTGTAGGATTCCTTGAATCTCTTCATAAAAATGAAGTAATCGCTCATACATCTTGCAATTCTCTTTCCATTTGAGCAAATCCCACTTATATCCTGAACAGGAAAACGATCAGCACTCCTATATTCCCAATGGTCATGGAGCTATTCTCAATGGGGGGGATCAAGCGTAGATACAAAACTAACACTGCCTGTGAAGGCACTTGGTGGACATCGAATAGACAATTCAAACCTGACTCATTGTGAAATCTAATGTTGACGGATCTCCTGACAAGGCATCATTTGTGAGGATGAATATTTTTTCTTCAACTGTTTGAATGCGTTTTTTAATCTTTCCATTAGGGAGAGTTACATGGAATCTTAGCCTTCCAGTAGAGTCACAATTGATGTCATTTAGCAACTTCTTCTCATTCCTCCGCAATTTGATCCCTGGTTATCCATCTCAGAAACAATCAGCTCCAATTTCTGTGACTAATTGTTTCAAAATAGCAAACATGAATATTATTTCATATTACAATGTCAGACTCAACGATTGCTGTCTAGATGATAAGAAAGAGCTATAGTTTGACACATTTTCAATAAGATTGGGTCACATTCTTTCTCTCACCCTTGGTATTCTACTTTTCTAAGAAGCAAATATATTTCAAATCTTCTGATAATAACCCGGTTTCTCTATTTATAAGTAATTCTGCTGTACAACGTTACATGATAATATAGATTCTTCACACTACATTATTTTTGTTACCAACATTTCAGTTCTTGTGCCTGACTGAGAACGTGTAGAAGGTCTTCTATCGCACTTCCAGGGGTGGATCTGATGATGACTTTCATGGTCTCAAAATACAGATAATATTTTGTCATGAGTCTGCCTGGTTCTGTTAAGAATGAATTTGCGAAATTGTGAGTGACCCTTCGCAAACAGAGGGTTTTAAAGTTTTCTGTCTTATTCTAAACATACAAACTGCACATGAAATCGAAATAGATTCATACAGAATATTGGTCTGTTCTCATTGGCAATAGGACATTAAAAGAGAACAAGCTTGGCTTACCAAGAGGCTTCAAGATGTAACCATCTTCATCTGTTTGGATCAAACCGTATCTAGCTAACTCATTCACATTTTGCAAGCATATATCTATCAAAAAACCAAATATAATTGGCAAGCTTCTTTTTTATGGTAAGCAAACACAAAAATTATCTAAACCAAGTTTGGGAACTCTTTCTCTAAACATGGATGGAATTGTTCTTTGGAGAATACAAAACTTATCTAAACCAAATTGTGAAACTCTAAACATGGATGGAATCGTAGTACACTTAGCCACATGTGACTCTTTGCGTTTTGGAACAATCCATTAAAGTCTTCAGTTAGGATAGCTAGTCATTTGAGGGGTCCCACGTAATAATATCCAGGGTATCATTCAACTTATACTTCGGTGGGTTGTGAAGATCTTCTAAGGTACCTTTCAACTTGTTCTCAAGTTGCTCCACATAACCAAAGTATTGGATCTTGTAATGTTCGGGATTCTGTATGTTCTCCAAAACACATTTTCTCATGGTTAACAAGTGCACATTGCTAGTTTGAAATGAGCTGGAAAATTCAGATCAGAAATTAAAAATTGAATGCTTACCTTCTTGATTCGCACATACAAAAATGAGCATTTTAGCCAGTCAATGGCCAAACTGACATCAGAGACAGTCATCAAGACAATCTCTGCATTTAGATGCTCAGCAATTGAAGGGAGAAGCCTGAATGCACATCTGACTGTAAGAACTCCTCAGAGACTGATTATAATTCTATACACCAAATTTCTTAAACAAAGAACTTGTCGTAATTTTGCCATACTCAGATTCCACTGGTTCACACCCTGAAAGAAGGTTCTCATAAAGGTGTACCTGTTCAGCAAGGACAACGCAAGCTCTTGAATCTTCAATCTCAATGGCAACTTCTTAGTAATTTTAATGTCATATTGGTGAAATCTGGAACAATTGATTGTCTCCCAAAACAGGAGAAAGCGAGTAGGAAGTGAATATTATTTAAAGGAACAGATTTTGAGTTACCAAAAAAAAGGACGTAGAAACCAAACACAAACTAATTTATGACATATCAAAGTGCATCCCTAATGCCCAACACTTTCAGGAACAATCAGATGATAACAAATGAGGAAGAACATCGAAGTCACCTTAGCGATGCCAGTGTTTTCAGCTGTTTTGAGTAGAACATAGAAAGAAGATTTCATCGAAAAACTCAGATGCATAAATTTGTTAAGCAAACATGTTCCACTTGGATGGGAGCTTTCAAGAGAGCGGGCATTTCTCTACAGGTTATTGCTTTTCGTGGTGTATATGAGAATGCCCTGGTTTTTTATGTCCTTGCGGGAGGCAGGCTGTCTAGATCAACGGATGATGTTTTATTGGAGGTTGCATTTCAGCTTGTCGGATTTGTTTGTCTTGTGGAGCACAATTTAGACTCAAAGTGGTACATCCACGTCTTATTACCTTGGGTGCATGGAGATTGTGACTTTATGGGGTTGTTCTCATAAAGTTCTTGTAGTGGGATCCCGGGGAGTGGGAGTGGATCGATGAAGGGCACCGAGAGAAGAGCTTCCCCTTCTTTTATTTCAGCTGAGTTGGAGAGGTTGGAGGCCCTCCAGAGCTTCCCATTGGGAGGGTTTTGAGATTTTTGTTGACTTGCTGAAGAACTTTTGGAAGAGACTCTGGAAATCCCTCAGGAATAGAAAAATCACTCTTTTCTTTTGGCTTTCTATTCATGGTGGGATTGAAGTGATCCTATGGAGATCCAGGTCCAGAGCCGACCCTACTTGTCCTCGTTGCCTTTTTGTTGTGGAGTCAGTTCAGCATTGACTATGGGATTGCAGACAAGTGAGGATTATTTGGAGGGGGATAGCCAGGATTCTCAGTACCTTTGTCTGTTTCCCCTTCTTCATGACTTGGGGCTCAATTGCTTGGCTCTCTTTCAGAGCCTCAGGTCTTTTATGAGAGACATGACTCTTCTTGGGCCTTATCGATTCAACGCCACTTAGTTGAGCCATGCTCTCTGGATGATGTTCCTACCTCACCTTTTAGAGCTATGCATGCCTCTGTGGACTCTTCTTGGGAGATGCTGGCGACTATTGCAGCTTGGCATATTTGGAGATCCATATGCACAAAGGCATTGGACGGATCCCAAGTTCACTCTTCTCACACTTTGGCTAGTATATGGACAGACAAGATACATACACTAATGGCCATCTAAGGGGTCCTCTCAGGCATCTTCTACGAGGAGGGCTACGTTTTGTAGAGAATGGAGGGGCTCCCCGTTCTTCTTTGAGTCTACTACAGGGTTGAGATGGCACTTTCAGCCTCAACCTGGGTTGTTTTTCACCTCTTTCTGAGGAGTGTTTTTCATCATGCATTGCATGGTGTATTTCCACTTTGAGCTTGCTCTTGCAGGTTTTATTCATACTTAATGGAAGTCATTCTTTTGCAACAAAATGGAAACAAGTTATACAACGGAGTGGGAGAGACTGTATATGTACTGTAACCAAGATGTCGATGAAAAGAGATCCAACTCAACTTAGCAGATAGAGAAACTCCAGTACTATACTCTCAGGCTGCCACGATAAGTCCTGCTCTGGTAACCCCTTCCATTTAATGTAGTACTCTACCAAGGTCTTCTCTGGTATATACTCTATCAGCCCTGATTCACCCATGGGAGACAATTCTGCAGCTACTGGAACATCTGCTCCCACACTGTTTGAGCAAGGATACATGGAATACATTGTGGATTTTCATAAAGGAAGGCAGGTCCAACTGATAGGCTGAATTACTTATCGTGTTAAGAATTTTATGGGGGCCAAAAAACTTGCGAGCCAGCTTGGTGTTGGTATCTCCTTTCAATGAAGCATATCGGTCACCTCCCCGTCTAATGAGGAGAGCATTGGGAGGATAAACCTAGGGTTTGTGAGACTGTCACAGGCAGCATCATGACTGCCATCTGGACAAGGATCAGACAAAGAAAAGAGGAATACCTGGAACCTTCTTGAGAGTGTTGGAGGATGGAGTGATAATCAAACCCCAATATCTGGAGGACAGGGGAGTTTCACATGCACTTAGGATTGCCATTGGACAGTTGCTGGTCTCATTCCATCAGCTCAGGATTGAGACAGGGAGAGCCGCATGTATACCTAGGGAGCAACGGATCTGCGGACTGTGGATTGTGGGAGAGAGAGAGAGACAGAGAAGCATTTCTTATGTACTTGGCCGATGTACTATCAGATCTAAGGACACTATCACTGTCTCTTCTAGGAGGACCATGGCTTCAAGCCTCTCCTCCGATTGATTCAATTCTAGGACCAGTTCTGCATTGGCCTCTATCTGAGGGAGATCCTTCTGCGTCAGATTACAGAGCAGGAGAGGGCTGCTCAGCAGAAGACAGGGGGATCAAGCATAGCAACACGTTACAGATTTCTACACATTCAAGTCTGCTTCTTGGCATGTCGGAGTAGAGGAGGATGAGATTGATGATATGAGGGCAACAAGGACCAGTGAGATACGACGACGATGAGGAGAGATGCATCGAAGACTTAGGAGCCACACATGATGCAACGACGGACCACAGCATGCATGATGGAGGTCCAGCCCATCACAGCTCTATTTGGAAGAGACTCTCCGACCAAAGGCATCACTATTCATATGGCCTACTCGATACACAAATCGTGGAGACCATGCCCCCCACCATAGCGTGAGACGACCAGACAGACACAAATACAATACATTTTTGCAGCTCACACGAGAGCTACCAAGGCACCTGGCTATATCTTCTGACTCCTACTTTGAGATTGAGTTGCGCTGTTAGTCCCCAGTTTTGGAATTTGAGTTTGTGTTTCAAATTTCTGACTTAGTCTAGTATAGTACTCAACAAAGGGTCTTAGTGAGCCCTTTGCCTCACCCCATAGCAAATTGTATTAGCACCAGTCACCTTGATACTGTACTTTGTCTCATAGGCCCACGAGGCCTCATAAGGGCTATTTATAGGCCAGGCCAAGTCGGCTTGGTCAGTAGTCGGCTTAGATAGCCGACCCAAACAACATTGTTTTGAGCACCAGGTGAGTTATGCAGGCAGGGGCCCGACCCTCGGCCCCCTACTGGTCGGTTTGGTGCCTTGGACAAGGCCTATATAAAGCCCTCCTCACTCCTCCATTCTCCATCCATTGGACTAAAGCCTCTACACATACGCAGCACGCTTTTGAAGGAGGAGATCACAGAGGATACTCAGTAGTTTTGGACAGCATCCTTGCTGGCTATTTCGTGCTCATCTTGAGCTTTTCTATCCCACTCTATGGAAGAATATACTGATTTTTGCCTCTCTCTCTCTCATGTGTTGTTCTAGTGAGGATTCATAGTATCTATGTGATCATCTATCAACAAGTGTTTATGAGTGTACTTGGAGCTGAAGGTCGAAGTGAGGTGTGAGAGATTCTATCCTCCTATTTCTAACATAATATCAAAGCAAGGTTTCCAGCTCTAGAATGAAGGAATTCCTCAGCAAGAAGGTGACTCCGTTTCACACTCAAGTTTGCTGCATGGTCTAATTTTCAGATTGCCATGTGTTATTACAGCAAAGATGGAGAAGCATCTATTGCCTCTTCAACCATTGCTCATCCTTCCTCCTCTTCTCATCTTCCTTCATGTATTATCCCGGACTTTGGCGAGTCTGGGAAAATGGATGGGACTAACTATCCCATATGGAAGGTGAAGATCCGGAGCCATCTCGTGGCTCGGAAACTATGGAAGCTTGTGACGGGCGTTGACGAAAAACCACAGGATGTACTGTGGACAAGAAGGAAAGAATTCCGATTCCTGTAGATGCGGATGATCACGGCATGGGAAGAGAAGGATGCCCAAGCCCTAGCCATGCTGATAGGGATTGGCGACAGACACGGTAATATTCAGATGGCGGAGACGTCTATAGAGGCGCGGGCCATACTGAAGGATCTGTATGAAACAAATAACACATCTCGGATCCTCAATCTCCAGCATCAGTTATACAGTATGGATATGAGTGAGGGAGATAATGGACATGACCACCTGACGAAGATCAAGGTGGTGAGGGACTAGCTCACTTCGATTGGTTAAAAGGTAGACTCGAGTCAGCTGGAATTGCTGCACTTCACAAGCTACCTGGCAGTTTCAAGAGCTTCATGACGACGGTCACAGCAGGACAGAGGACCAATCCTCTCACGTTCGAAGAGCTTTGCCCTTTACTGTTGCAGGAAGAGGCTCGGGAGAACTTGTTCAATCAATCGGACGAGAAAGCACTTGTGGCGAGGGACAAGCCTGGCAAAGACGATTCCAAGAACAACAAGACCAAGGATGCAGAGAAGAAGAAGAAGATGATGAAATGTTTCTACTATGAGAAGCTTGGTCACTTAGCTAAGGAATTCCGGAGAAGAAGACCTAAAGCGGAAGCGGGAATCCAAGGCAGAGGAGCCAAAGACTAACTCAGCCAACGTCACTACCAGCTCACTCTTTATCATTACTGAGTATTGCTCAACCTACGCAGTGAGCGAAGGCAACAAGGAAGGATGATACGTGGGTTGGTACGCGTCCTAACGCCAAGGTAACTATGGAGGATAATCGGACATGCCCTATGAAGGGTGTTGGTAGTATCCCATTCATCACAATTGCATGAGACAAGGAGCTGATTTCCGGTGTACTCTATGTACCGACTTTGTGCAAGAATCTTTTGAATGTCAACTAGATGGACAAACACAACATGTTGGTATTATTCTACAACGGTAAAGTCATTGTCACATCCAAGGCAAATGGAAAGGTAGTGGCTTGTGGTGTCGAGGAGCATGGGCTATATGGCTCAACACTTTGTTGGTGCATGGGAACCATGCAAGATCCAAATTATGGCATGAACGGTTCGGTCATATCAGCTATGGCACTCTCGCCGCGAGATGCAGACGTCCAAGTTGGTGGATGGACTTTCACAGATTGCAAGCAATGATCGTGTGTGTAGGGCTTGCTTGGGGGGCAAGCAACACAGGGACAAGTTCCCATAGGCCTCATCACAGGCCAAGAAGCCACTAGAGTTGGTTCATGCCGATATCTGCGGTCCGATGTCGACAAATTCATTTGCAGGTTCGCATTATTCTCTTTTATTTGTGGATGATTTCAGTCGGATGACCTAGATATATTGCATGGCCAAGAAGTCTCAAGCTTATGAGAAAAACAAGGAATGGAAAGCCCAGGTACAAAAGTAGACCATGGAGGAAGTCAAAGCCTTCGCACGAACAGAGGGGGAGAATTATGTTGGAATATGAAGCCAATGTGAATCAAAAATGAGTGTACTAGGTGTCTAGGGGGTGTTTTATAGTCTAGCGAGTCCTAGACATGCCACGTGTCATATTGGGAGATATCCCATAGACATTGTGACTTTCTAGAGTCTAGTGTCACACTATATAGTGTTGTACTTGTCTATTGTCTATTACATCAGTCAACATCAAGCTATCAATACATTGTGAGTATTTTGGTTATTGCCTTGCACTTGTACTTTCTTGCCTTTCCATTTTGCCTTTCATTATGCTTTCTATATTTCCATTCCATTCCTAGCTAGCTACCATGTCTCTTCATATGGTATTAGAGCCTTCCTTCCTCCTTGCTTCTCCATGAGGTAGAGGGTGGCCGGAAAGAGAAGCTGCCCTCTCTTCTCTTGGAGGAGCTCCCTTTCCATTCCATTCCTAGCTAGCTACCATGTCTCTTCATATGGTATTAGAGCCTTCCTTTCTCCTTGCTTCTCCATGAGGTAGAAGGTGGCCGGAAAGAGAAGCTGCCCTCTCTTCTCTTGGAGGAGCTCCCCTTCCCTTCTCCCTTCTTCCTTTTCCTCTCCACCTTAGCTCTCTTCTCCTCTACCATCTTGAGCTCCTCTCCTCCTACTCATGCCTCACCATCGGCCGCTTTTGTAGCCTCACCACCAGCCCGTACGATCTGCCCACGCTACTGCTGCACCATACAACAAGGCCGTACAAACAGCCCATACCAGCCGTACAGCCAGCCATACAACTGTACGGACTGTTGCGCCGTACAACAGGCCTGCTGTTTGTATGCTTTTGCAGTACTGCCCGTACAACCAGCCTCAAAATGTGTGCCATCTTCTGCAAACAGTCCGTCTCAGCTCACCTGCTGCTCCAGCCTCGGGATTGCTGCCAAGATCTGCCTGTACACCCACGCAGCTTCTCCTGCTGCCCACGTAGCTACTCTCTGTCCGACATCTCTCTGCCCACGCTGCATCTCCTCCAACAGTCGCCAAATTTGCCACCATTTCTTTGCTAAGTGCCGGCAATGAGCTGCCCAAACTGCCCGCAGTTTTCTACAGCTCATATATGCCTTTGAATTCTCTCTCCCTCGCATTCCCGGCATTGGCATTAGTCTTCTACTTCCTGACATTGCTCTCTCACTTGGCCTAGTGACATTGTAAGCTCCCGAGCATGACACGGCCCGGCATCGACCTATGATTGCCCGTACCAATCGATGTGAGCTCTGGATATTTCTCGACTATCGACGATTGCTTCTCTAAGTTATCGTGGTGCCCGAGCTTCACATTGATTGACTCTTCGAGTGCTCGTGACTTTCCCGATATTACTTATTTGATTGGTGCCTGAGGTTCTTCGCATTGATCGACTTTTCAATTGCTCATGGTACCCGAGGCCTCTACATCGACTTTTGGGTGACTCTCCATCTTCTATTTTGAGAGTCATGCCATTACCGCTCCATGTAGCTACCCCATGGACTTCACTGGCACATATTTTGGGGCATCCATGCCTAGTGCTTCATCGACATAGTCATCGACTAGCAGGGATGTGTAGCTATGTGCAGTGGCTACTTGGAGGACATCTCTTACTCCTAAGAGATCTATTTTATTATTCCTACAGCTTGATGTATTTTGGGGTCCTCTCCCTGGGTAGTCCCCCTAAAATGATATATATTGAGTATTTTGCTGAGTCTTTAAGGTACTCAGCCTTGGATAGTCCTCCTAAACTGATGTTATTTCTTTTATGAGTGGTGTGTGACTTCATCTCGGTTTCCCGTTATGAAGCCAAGGGGGGATGTATTGTGGGAGCCATATGTATTGGCTTTGATAGGTCTATTTGTTTATCAGGCCTGGCTTGAGAGTTCCAGGATGTTGGTGCATTGGTCTCCTAGACCTCTGAGTTGGTCATGCATCCATGCATGATGATCCTTTGAGCCATGCTAGATGAGATTTCTATGTTATGCTCACTAGCCTCTGAGCCATGCTCACTTGCCTCTGAGATTGTGTGGGAACCATGTCTAGTTTTAGACCGGCATGCACAGTTTTGATGACCGTCATTCTCATGTTCTATTCTTGGTTTCATTCCAGTAGTCTCTCACCTTGCCTTCATGGCGGGGTGTTGGAATATGAAGCCAAGTGAGTCAAAAATGAGTGTACTAGGTGTCTAGGGGGTGTTTTATAGTCTAGTGAGTCCTAGACATGCCACGTGTCATATTGGGAGATATCCCATAGACATTGTGACTTTCTAGAGTCTAGTGTCACACTATATAGTGTTGTACTTGTCTATTGTGTATTACATCAGTCAACATCAAGCTATCAATACATTGTGAGTATTTTAGTTACTGCCTTGCACTTGTACTTTCGTTCCTTTCCATTTTGCCTTTCATTATGCTTTCTATATTTCCATTCCGTTCCTAGCTAGCTACCGTGTCTCTTCAAATTCACCTCTACCAAATTCAATGGATTCTGCAAGAAGCACGGGATTAATTACTGTAGCTCGCACATCTCAGTAGAATGGAGTTGCTGGTGAGCGAAAGCACAGGACCGTCACAGAGACAGGTTTGACCATGTTGTGAGGGAGAAGTCTCTCGAAAGCTTACTGGGGTGAAGTTGTGAGAAACAATGCCATTCATATCCTCAACAGAACCAAGACCAAGGCTGTTAATGATATGAATCCATACGAAGCTTACTATGGTAAGAACCTACAATATCTCCTTTGCGGATTTTCGGTTCTAATGCATTTGTTCATGTGCATAAGGATGAGCGGATGAAGCTTGATTCCCATATCAGAAGATGTATCTTTGTCGGGTACAGTGAAGAATCCAAGGCTTATCGCCTTTACGACCCGGTGAAGAAGCAGACCCTCATTAGTAGGGACATGATCGTTGAAGAGTCAGAGCCCCAAACTGAAGAAGAGGTTGAGGAACTTCTAGCACTACCCCAACCCAAGGTTACCATCAAGGAGGTAGAGAAGGCTAAAGAACCCAAGGAGGAGGAGGAGGAGGAGGACCCAGATGACCCAATGCCAGCTCTGAAGGCATCTCCAGTGAAGGCACCTTCAACAGAGAAGAAGCTACCTCAGTGGTATTTGAAGACTTTAGGAGACTCACTAGTCATGGACATTCCCGAGAGCAGTTCTGGAGTGCGGCGGTCTCAACACAATGTAAAGACTCCCTTCGTGAACTATGCAATGGTGGCTCAGCTTGAGGAGCCCATATCCTTCAAGGAGGCATGAAAAATCCCATAATGGCAGGATTCTATGCAGGCAGAAATGGACGCCATTCTGAAGAACAACAACTAGGATTTGGTGGACAAGCTGCCCAAGTAGAAGGTGATTGGTACCAAATAGGTGTATAAACTGAAGTTCAGTCTGATGGGAGCCTAGACAAATACAAAGCACGATTGGTGGTGAAAGGTTAGGCACAATCAAGGAGACTTGATTTTGATGAGACCTTCGCCCCAACAACCCATTGTTGTTGCTTTGGCTGCCCATCATGGACGGCCTATCTTTCATATGGACGTGAAGTCCGCATGCTAGAACGGAACCCCTGGGGAGGAGGTATATATGGATCAGCCACCAGGATTTCAGGTTCCAAGGTCCACATCCAAAGTATACAAGCTGAAGAAGGGCTGAAACTGGCCCCAAGGACATGGTATCATCGAATCGACGAGTTCTTCTAGAATATCAGGCTACAACGGAGTCCATCTTAGGAAAACCTTTATCTATTCTTTGAGAGGGGGTTGCAGTTGGTACTTATCTTCTATGTGGATGATCTTATCCTTACAGGAGATCACTTAAAGAAAGTTGCTCAAGTCAAGAAACTTCTCATGGAAGAATTTGAGATGACACACTTGGGGATTATTCATTATTTTCTTGGGATCAAAGTAAAGAAGGAGAAGTGCAGCATATTCATCTCTCAAGAGAAAAATTGTAGGGAGTTACTCAAGCAGTTTTAGATGGAAGACTACAAGGTGGTGTCTGAGGGGGGAGGTTCCTAACACTTTCGGAAGTATTACCAGAGGCCTAGGGCCACTGGTGCGAGAAGCAAGCAGGATGTGCCATGGGTGTCACGGATGGTGCATGGGGCGAGTCCCAATCGATGGTGTCAATGATGTGCGAACGGTTCAAGTGCAAGAGTGATGTGAGCAAGAAGAAGACCAAAGCGGGACAAAATCACAAAAGCCAACCCTTGACATGAATGGAACAGAACTCTAGCCACATGACAAGGTCAGTTATACTAGGTGAAGGGAGAGGAGGGGAGGGGAACACAACGGGAAGAGATCTTAGAGGAGTGAGCAGAGATGGGAAGAAGCATAGTTCATTAGAAGGAATGAATCATACACTCATGAGAGTTACACTAGATGAC
The DNA here is from genome assembly GCF_047967505.1 of Dipteris shenzhenensis. Classification (NCBI taxonomy): domain Eukaryota; kingdom Viridiplantae; phylum Streptophyta; class Polypodiopsida; order Gleicheniales; family Dipteridaceae; genus Dipteris; species Dipteris shenzhenensis. Next base: position 57,512,896 of record NC_141607.1, read on the forward strand.
TGATACACCAGGAGCAGATACACACGAGGTGAGCTCTTGACTCCAGTCTCTCTCTCTTACTCATGCTCTCCGTCTCTGCTAGAATTCCCCCCCCCTTCTCCCCTTTCCTCCCTCTTCACCTTCTTCTCATCTACTCCCCTTCGCTGGAAATCCCCTTCCCCTCTTCCTATCGGTTGTCAGTTCCACCGTTTGTCGGCCGCTTCGTCCTTGATGGCTTCTGCAACTCTCCAACCTGTTCTGAGTCAGTGAATCAAGTGCTCCATGTGTACTCCTGTCTATTTCATGTGCTCCTGACACTAGTTAGTTGTGAGGGTTGGTGCACCACCTATACCTCTTAACTGCTGGACTGCTTCCCATGTGCACCAACAGGTGTACTGCATGTGCACATGTGCACTCTCTTAATTGCTACAGTCCAGCGCGCCAGTACTTCACTCTGATCAACTTTGACCATGGTCGGTCGAGGTTGAGGTTTGGTACTACTCAATCATGTATTGCTCCCGCCATATCCAAGTCATGTCTAGGTCTTGTACAAGTCATGTACTACTAAGTCGTCATGTCCCAGTCATGTCCAGTCATGTACTGTCAAGTCATGTAAGTCATGTACTGGTCGCTCCAGAGTGACCAAGATGTGAACACATGTGAACACGGTGCGACTAGGTGTGACCAAGGTCTAACAACCTTGGCATGCTGCTCAGGTGACCATGATGTGACCTACGTGTGACTCTTGGTGGGAGTCCGTGGCCGAGACCCAGAGTACAACAGGTGGCAATCACTCCCATGGAGGTTGGTTCGAAGCTGAGTACCCATGATACGTCTCAGCCAGTTGATGCATCACAATATCAACGGATGGTGGGTAGTCTACTTTATTTCACCAACATTAAGCCATATAGTTACTTTGCAATAGGGCTACTCTGTCAATTCTCCGCCATTGAGAGGCAGGCATGAGAGTGCTAAGGTACTTGAAGGGTACATGCACCTACGGCATTACATACAGTAAAGGTGTCGAGTTAGGTGGATTCTATGACAGTGATTGGGTAGGTGATTGTGACACGAGAAGATAAACTACAGGGTATTGTTTCATACTTGCATCAGGGGCCATCTGATGGCTAAGCAAGAAGAAACCTTTTGTTGCCCTTTCATCAAGACAGAGGCAGAGTACAAGGCTGCTTGCACAACAGCATGCAAGACGTTGTGACTTAGGTGGATCCTGGAGGACATGGATGTGACTCAGGAGGATGCGACGGTGATCATGTGAGACAACCCAAGTTGCATTGCCATCATCGGGAACCCCATGTTCCATGCATGGACGAAGCATATCGAAGGCCACTATCACTTCGTACAAGACCTCATCATTGATGATATCATGGAGCTGATGTACTGTTCAACCGCCGATAGCATATCAGACGTCTTCACCAAGGCGCTCCCCAAGGAGGAGTCGGAGCACCTCATTCAACACATTGTGATCGGCCCACAGTTGTGTCATTGAGAGGGGGTGTTAGAATATCACTGTCCCCACCAGTGAGCCCCCAATTTGAGGGGACAAGGGGGCATGAGATAATAGGGGGTTGGGGATGGATACCCAGAAGACATGCCTACTACCCTGAATCTGAGGCGGCATCAAGCAAGCATATCGCGGGTTCTTGAGGCATCATCTGGAGCAGTAGTAGGGTCTCTAAAGAAGGCATGTAGGTCAGCAATGTGGACTACCAATAGCAGCCCAAGAGCCCTGCATAAAGGCCTATTATAGGCCAGTCCAAGTTGGCCTAGTCAGCCGTTAGTCGGCTCAGATAGCCGAAACAAACAACATTGGTTTGGGTGCCCTCCAGGTCAGGCAGGGGGCCGACCCCCTGCTGGTCGGTTTTTGGTACCCTGGACAGGGCCTATATAAAGCCCTCCTCACTTCTCCATTCTCCATCTACTGAACTGACGTCTCTACACAAAGACAGCGTCCTTTTAAAGGAGGAGATCACTAAGGATACTCAGTAGTTTTGGACAGCATCCTTGCTGGACATTTAGTGCTCATCTTGAGCTTGTCTATCCCACACTCTGTGGAAGTAAATACTCTGCATTTTGCCTCTCTCTTTCATGTGCTGTTCTAGTGAGGATTCATAGTATCTGTGTGATCATCTATCAAGTGTTTATGAGTGTACTTAGAGCTGAAGGTCAAAGAGAGGTGTGAGAGATTCTATCCTCCTATTTCTGACACTTCTGTCAGTAATCCTGTTCATTTCAGCTCCATATATTCTGTCCTCTTTTCTCTTTTATGAGAATATCTTCTTGTCACACAAATGGAACCAGTTCAGTACCATCGAGGTGATCTCAAGCGGCGTCAAGTGCTCGCTACAAAAGCTCCGAAACACTGCCTCAATCTTGATCTGCAGCCTTTCGCATACACATTGCAAGAGGGCTAGCAGCTTCCTATGGAGGAGGACAGAGATTAGGCGCTGTTGCACATCAGAGGAGCCAGGGCCAAGGCGACAGAGATAGAGGCAATGATATCGGACTCCTGGTGGGAGGGGCTAAGTACCACCTGGACTCCGCACTATTGGTCTGGACAGTTTTTGTGGACAGGAGTGCACCTCAGGGTACAATTCCTTTAGCAGACTCTATGCCACTTCCAGCCCAGATTCTACAGAGTAGGGGAAGGAGGCCTTTTGTCAGCAGAGATAGAGAGTGATCAATAGGATACGGAGACTTTGGACGGGCTTACTTGGCAGAGGATGGGGATTGTGGGCCGGTTGGGCAAGAACGGACCCGGATACAGTTCTCTCGGACAGGGAGGGAGCACATTGGCACCTCTGGTTATAGGAGGGGTGTCCTCTCAAGGACATTCAGTGGGATGCAAGGGAGTGGTTATGGACCACTCGAGTAGGGCGCTTTGACAGGGTGGAGGAGGTGGCTGCTTTCTTTTCTTACACGACCTGCATCGGCCGCTGGCTGTTGCTGGCAGTTGGAGGCAGCAATGTGGACTCCCTTGAGGGAACAACAATGGGTCAAGCAAGAGGTCCCCAGAGAGATCATTCATCGGCTCTGGTCACGCCTTTGGTCCAGCGTGGACCACGAAAGATTTTCTATTTCTTCTGGATAATAGCACATGGGGGCTTACCCATTGGCCTCTAGTTGGAGCAGATGAGGGTTGACGGTAGATGCCATTGCTGTACAAATGAAGTGATGAAGATGATTCCTCGCTGCCTTTGGGTATGCCCGGCAGCACAAAGGGTTTGGTCAGCAGTTTTGAGGATAGTGGCAAGTACCCAGCACATGGAGAGGGACTTCAAGTGGGGGATGGTTGCTTGGCTCACACAGAGGGGGTGAACGTATTTCACACCACTTTGTCCTATCGGATTCACGGCCATACATTGACCAGGATCGAAGTACATGCAGCTCCTTCCATACGGGTGTGCCTTGTACCATTGACAGAGGATATTGTGTGGGAGACATTGGCTAGCATCATTGCTTGGTATCTGGGTCCCCCGCTGTAGTTGGGTGATGGGAGGCCTCGGGCAGCCACTTTAGTCGCCATCTAGTTACACTCTGCATGCTATATGGGAGTGTGGGACTCAAGGGTCTAGAACGACCTTCGAAAGGCGCGCATGGTTCTGCAAGGCATGGCCTGCAAGCTCCTGTGTCTCACGGAGAGAGGCATCTATGATGGTTGTATAGTCCACCATTGCGGTTGTTAGCCCCTGTTCAAGAGACTCTCTAGGTAGTATGTTGGGAGCCCAAGAAACAAGTTGACCCTTTTCAGGCGGCATTTGTTTTCTTTTTCCCATGATCAGCACCTTCCTATATTTGCTGATTTTTATGGTTTTATTTGTCAATTATTAGTAGAAGTTCCTTTTTCTAGGGTTGGAAAAAAATCCTGGGTTGGGATGGCCTCACAGTGGAATTTCCTGCTGAATTCTGGGATCAACTGAGCCCTGTTCTCTTGTACATGATCAATGATGCTTGGCTCTCTGGTTCTTTGTCCTCCTCTTGGATGAAAGGCTTGATGCGTTAGGTTCCCAAGAAGCCTTTGCGTAAACATTTGTCGAATTGGAGGCCAATCACGTTGATGCCTATAATATATAAGATCATCTCTAAAATGTTGGTAATGTGTATCTCACATAGCTTATATAGAGGCTTGCACCTTGCGCAATATGGTTTTGTGCCTCGCAGGTAATTCATGGATAATATTGCAAATGCCTATATTAGTATTGAATATGCCAAATACACGCATCAAGATGTCTTGATCATGCAAATAGATATTGTAAAAGCATTTCACACAGTCAGATGGGACTTCATTTCCGATGGCCTAATTTTTTGCATCGATTGGGTATCTCCACGATGGATGATGTGGTGGATGATTGGGGTTTTACACTTTCTTTTCCACAGGCCAAGAGGCAATTTTGCTTGGGGATGCATCATAGGCCTATTTAGTGTATTCCCACTACCATGCTCCTTCCATTTTAGCCTATCCCCCTTTTATTTACTGATCTTTGTCTCATGGATTGGAATGAGGCATTTCGGGTTATTCTCCTTCTTCATTTGCAGATCTTACTGCCAAGAAAGCTTATCATCTTCTACTCCCACAGCCATGGATTCAGGAGCGTGGGCTTTGGCATCTTGACAAACCTGTTACTTGGTGGAAGGTTTGTCTTGGCCATATCTAGAACAATGAGCTCCCTCTCAGATAGTGTCACCAATTGGTATTTCTCCCAAGAAATAAAGAAGAGTCTTTATCATATTGATTGTGGTCAAAGAAAACTGATTTTGGTTCACTAGAATAAGTTTTACTACTTTTACTTTTGCTTTGCATTGGTAAAAGAGAACTGTGGGGACGCCCACAAGGGACTAGGATTAGTCCAAGAACTAGGAATGCATGCATTTCGCTAAAGTGTTGGAATTTTTTTGTCCCATGTGTAGGACCTAAGGGAGTGCAAAAAGGACCCAAGAGTGGGGAGCTTGGCTTTTTGTAAAAGTAGCTTTTAGAAAGCAAGCCCTAGCTTTTTGCTAGGCCTAGTCTATAAAAGAAAGGCCCCTGGCCTCCCATATTGATTAAAGATTGTACTTAGACTTATGGTCTTTCATGAGCCAGTTGTACAAAGTATTATTCTATTGCAACAAAGACCTCCAGGGGGTCCAGCCCTTATTTCTGGGCCCTAGTGTTGCGCGTGTTGCGTCTCCTTCTTCTCTCCCTCTGTTTTATCGTGAAGAATCTTTGAGATAAGTGCTGCAATTCTGATTTTCAGATTTCAGTTTGTGTTCTCCAATTTCTATGGCGAAGTTCTTGTGAAATATTGCAAAAATATTGTGTGGATGAAGCAATCTATCTTCTTTCCCTCCCTCTCTCACTTCGTTTTGATTCCCAGAAGAAATATGATGTTGCTCCTCGTCCGATGAAGATATTAGATGCTGTTTTTCCCTGTTTTCTATGAAATTCGAAATCTATCTTGGTGATTATCTGCTGCGAATCGAAGATCCAGGCTGCGTTCTTACCAGCAATGATTCGGTTTTAGGGTTTTTGGCCCAGTTTTAGTGGTATCAGAGCATAGGTTTTCCACTTTCCTCGGTGGAAACGGTCCAAGGCTAGCACGCAGCTGTGAATCAAGGAAGGTGGGGCACTGCTGTTCGGAGGCTAGGAGCTGAGGCGCATCTTTCAAGAGGTACAAATTCGTATTGGCCAGGCGTCTCCTATCGCCATATCTCTTGGGCTATTTTCTTATCTTCTCTATGATCTATCAAGTGGGAAAGACGTTCATCCTGCCGTCATCCTTGGTGATGTGCTTCGAATTTCTTGCTCAAAATTCTCGAAGCAAAAAGCACTTGCTTTTTACGAAAAGCATCTGCTTCTCTTAAAAAAAGCAACCGCTTTTTGTGCACACATGGCCTTCTTTTCTCCAAAGCGGCGTTTTAGTAAAAAAGGCAGTAAAAGCAACAAAAAGCAGCAGTTGCTATTTCATTTTTCTCATCATGTATGTGGCCACTCAGCCCTCACAAGCACAAGCGCCTAAGCAAGATTGCAAGATGAAGGGGAGAAGGTCCAAGGATGAGGAATCCTATAGAGAACTATTGGCTGAATTGGCAAAAGCAAGAGATAACCACTTCTTAGTTGAAGCTTGTCCTTGAACAAAGTGGCTTTAGAGATGTTATGGGACATCTAAAGATAAGTATTTCTTTCATGTTTATTAAGCTTGCCTTCTTCTGATTTAAAGATCTAACCCTTGTATCTTATTACGAGGAAAGAAGTGTCTTGTTTCCTTGATTGTTTCAGGGATCAAAAGTCAAGAACACAAGATTTTTTATACATCTATAAGTATTTCCAAAGTATTCCTCGACAAACAAGTCATTTATCCCGAGTTATATTATTTCAGTCTTGGAGGATTCCAAGTTATTATATATGGGTTATACAGTCTCTATTATGGAGCCAGTTTTTTGCGACCTATGTGGTCAAGGTTATGGATAGCTTGTTTGGTCAAAGAAAACTTTTGTATTATACACACTTCCAAGATAAAAGAATTTCAAAGTTATTGTATTCAGTGATCAATGTATGGGTTTGAGCAGCCTGTGCCAAGAGGAGAAGTGTCAAGAGTTAGATCCACGACAGATTCAAGATCAGACCCTATTTGAATTAATGTTCTTATGGAGGGTGAGAAGATCAAGTATCAGATCTTTTATGGCAGAATTCCATGTGGTCATTATTGAACAAGTATTTCAGTTCCAAGAGAAGTGTCAAGAGTTAGATCCATGACAGATTCAAGATCAGATCTTATTTGAATTAATGTTCTTATGGAGGGTGAGAAGATCAAGTATCAGATCTTTTATGGCAGAAGTCCATGTGGTCATTATTGAACAAGTATTTCAGTTCTAAGTTATATTATCTCAGTTCTGGATTATACTATTCCAAGCATATGAAGGAACCAGTTTCTTTTATTTGGTCCACATAATGGGCTCACAGTATGGATATCCTTCATGGATATTGAGAAATACACAATTGGACCTTATATGATGTTTTATCAAGTGCAAAAAATAGTCTCTCAATCAGCTCCAAAGCTCCCAGTTATATGATTCAAGCATAGCAAGAGTTCTCATACAGGAGAGAATAAGTATGTTGGAGATTTGAGGACAAGACCCACTTGTGGGTAGTATGTTCTAAGTATCCCAGTTGAAGTCATAAGATTTTATTCCATTATGACACAACTATATGTTTTCAGCCATCTTATTCCACATGATTTCATCTAGATATATGAAATTCAGTTTTGTTGTTGTGGAGCATGACATGCTCAAGTACCAGCTCTCTATGGCAGTATTGAACATGGTCATCATTGACCAAGTCAGGACTCGTATCATTCCACCATCTCCTTATTGGGAATTTTGTATTGAATAAACAGAAGTTCATATGAGGGCGCATGATATATTCAAGAACCCGTTTTTTTGTGTGACAAGATTCTATTTGGTCACTATTAGCCTAGTATTTTCTTCAAGATTCTATCATTCAATAGTTTCCATTGGGATTTGTTTTATACAAGAACTCTTATGGTTTCTCATGGATTATTATGGCCAAAATGACACAATTTTACAGTTCATTTGTCAGTTATATATCCTTTTGGAAAGTTTAAGAATCTTCCAAGTTTATCTGACCAACACAGTAAGTGTTTGGTAGAAAGATATTTTATGTATAAGGAAGCATCAATTCAATCAAAAGAATTGCAAATATTCTCCAATGCACAGTTCTTAACTTCTAAGTTGAGCTTTACAATACTTGGAAGAGTATCGGTATGGAGTTTATGACTTCATTCAAAAAGATTTGAGTGGATTCTCAAAGAAAGAGGATATGGAAAGATTCCAAGAAACAGTTTTATTAAGGCTAAGTATCTCTTTTATGTTGATAAAGTTTGCCTTATGAAGATCTAGCCCTTGTAGAAGAAAAGTGGACTGTTTTCTTGAATTTGCTTCAGGAAGACACCTCTCATGAATGAGAAGTCAATGAGTGTGATATGCCCAAATATTGGCCATGTGATTTATTGCTTCCTTTTTATTCGGATTTAAAGCTAGAGTTGCAGCCAAAGAAGCCGAGGGCCCTTAGAAAAAGCAATCCTTTCATAACTATCTCTAGTTCAACTTGTGAGAAAATCAAAGAAGAAGCAATCAATTCCAAGTGAAAGGGGCATGGATTTGCCAAGAATGAAGGACATCATAAGTACCGGATGGTAAACTTCTCTAAGTGTAGCTACAGACATTATGTAGAAACAGAGATGTCAAGAGCTTTGTCATTCAAAGGAATTAGGACCAAGAATATTGATATGATTGAGAATGGCACCCAATTGAAAGGACTCGGGTGGGTTGATCATAGCAACAGGATCATTGCATAGCAGTGGCATGGAAAATGCTTGGATGGAATAATCAATCCAGAATCAGAAAGAAGGGCCTATGGCTGCCCAGTTCTCTTAAAGAGCAGGAAATGCCAAGAAAAGAAGGGCCTATGGCTGCCCATTGCTCTTAAAGAGCAGAAAAGGCCAAGAAAAAGAAGGGCCTATGGCAGCCCAGTGCTCTTAAAGAGCAGGAAATGCCAAAGAAAAGCAAGAATCTCCATGCAGAAATCAAGTTGCAGAAAGAGAGGCGTGTGGCTGCCTAGTGCCCTGGAAGGCCAGATGGCCAAAAGGAGCAGAGAATGCCACAAGACAATGATCGGAAGTTACCGGATTCCAAGATCCACTTTAGTGGAAGAGATAGAGGAGACCCTCCAACAAGAACAGATTGTATACCGCACAAAGAATAAAAGCACCCAGAGGCAAGTTTATCTGTGGGTATCTTGCCAAGTACCAGAACTACTAGGCAATTGATGCCAAGGGAGGTGGTATCCCTGAGTTTTACAGCTGTATCAAGAAGCTTTTCAATTGAGGACAACTGATTAGAAGCCGAGGGGATGTCACCAATTGGTATTTCTCCCAAGAAATAAAGAAGAGTCTTTATCATATTGACTGTGGTCAAAGAAAATTGACTTTGGTTCACTAGAATAAGTTTTACTACTTTTACTTTTGCTTTGCATTGGTAAAAGAGAACTGTGGGTATGCCCACAAGGGACTAGGATTAGTCCAAGAACTAGAAATGCATACATTTTGCTAAAGTGTTGGAATTTGTTTGTGCCATGTGCATGACCTAAAAGAGTGCAAAAAGGACCCAAGAGTGGGGAGAAAAGTGTAAAAAGCAGGTAAAAGTAAAGACAAGGGGGCGGCTCATTAAAAGGAGGGCCCACAAGATTAAAAGGTACCTAAAAGCTCCAGAGCACCAGATTTAGAGGGAAAAATACTAAAATCTTGGCTTTTTGTAAAAGTAGCTTTTAGAAAGCAAGCCCTAGCTTTTTGCTAGGCCTAGTCTATAAAAGAAAGGCCCCTGGCCTCCCAGATTGATTAAAGATTGTACTCAGACTTATCGTCTTTCATGAGCCAGTTATACAAAGTATTATTCTATTGCAATAAAGACCTTCAGGGGGTCCAGCCCTTATTTTTGGGCCCTAGTGTTGCGCTTGCTGCGTCTCCTTCTTCTCTCCCTCTGTTCTATCTTGAAGAATCTTTGAGATAAGTGCTGCAATTCTGATTTTCAGATTTCAGTTTGTGTTCTCCAGTTTCTATGGCGAAGTTCTTGTGAAATATTGCAAAAATATTGCATGGAAGTAGCAATCTATGTTCTTTCCCTCCCTCTCTCAGTTCGTTTTAATTCCCATAAGAAATTTGCTGCTGCTCCTCGTCTGATGAAGATATTAGATGCTGTTTTTTCCTATTTTCTATGAAATTCGAAATCTATCTTGGTGATTATCTACTGCGAATCGAAGATCCAAGCTGCGTTTCTACCAGCAGTGATTCGTTTTTAGGGTTCCTGGTCTGGTTTCCAAAAGAGGATTTTGTTATGGCGGCGTTTGGTGGGTGCACTACCAGTGGGTTGTTTCTTGGCTGCTAGGCACATAACTTCCTCGGCTTGCCCATCTTGTTCACATCCGAGGGAGACAATCCTGCACCTGCTTTGAACTTGCCCAGTTGCCTGTGATTTTCATCCCATATTGGGAAGTTATCTCCGTGATTGATTTCCTAGCATCTCTTTTGGCAGGTAGTTTTGGTTATTTGGGATATTGCCTCTACATCAAACTATGTTCAGTCCTTCAGTTGGTGTTGTTATTGGGCACTGTGACCGTTATATCATGCCCGTAACTATTGGATGTATGGACACTCCTCTGCTTCTTTCGTTCCTCCCTTCTTTCTTTGCTCCCTTCAAGATGCGCATTTCATGGGAGACCTTCATTGTTTTTAGTTTTGTTGTACTAGTTGTTCTTCACTGGAGCTGCGATGATGGTCTTGTTTCACCTTCTTCTAGTTTGTTGTCTCAATTTGGGACATCTATGAGTGAACATTCTTCTTAATGAAAGGTTCTTTTACACACAAAAATTGTGTATGTAATCAGAACTGCTCCTAGACACCTCGATCAAAGGGTGGACTCTAGGTGAAGGAGGCCCGTCCCAACTTGTCTTCTATGAATTCCAAGTTGTTAAAGACTGATAAGAATGCCAAGTAGAAAACTAATAAGATAGCACCAAAAAGGAGCCTCTCCACTAAAGGTAGGCATGTGCATAAATGCTAAGGGCTCCTTAAGGTCCCTGACCCTAAGCCCAATCTAGACTTTTCAGCCTACAATAAGCTTGCTTTGATCAAAGATCTCTGAAACCAAAGCTGGTCTCACTAAGATGGATACCCCACCGTGCGGTGATGGGTGAGAGAGAGTGTGAATGTAAGCAAGTGTGTCAGTGTGAGCAGAGAAGAAGAGTGGGTACGTGACAGCTGATTGTGTGAATGAGATTGGAAAGCGTGCAAGTTTCATAACTCGAGTGTGAGTGTAAGTGGAGAAGAAAAGTGGGTACAGGAGGGCTAGGGGGGGATGGGTGTGTGTGTGAAGGAGGGGGGGGTCGTAACTGGGCACTGTGGACTCTATGGAAGGGTCGCAATCATAGAGTCTTTGTGATTCTACATTTTCCACTTTCCGTTTTTTCAGACGCTCTCTAGCATTGGAAACAAGAAAGGCTGAGGGGAAGCATTGATTTGAGCTAATCGGTCAGCCCCAAAAGTAAGGGCGAGCCGTTGTTGGAAGAACATCTTTTGACTCAACACAATGTGAACTGATGTGAAAGGCGTGAATTGATAGTGCTGATTTGGCTGAATGGGACGGTTGGGACGAAAAATAGATCTCAAAAAGACAAAGATTCTGATATCAGTTTCGTTCAAAATGGAGCTTGGAACAGAAAGTTATGACGGTTTTACGAAAGGTTCTCAAAACTGCTCCAAACAACAGACCCGACCACTCAGACAACAATAACTTTTATTCTACTAAATGGAACAAAGATCTGAATACATCAGTAGATGGAGCTTGAAAAGACGAAGATTCTGATATAAGTTTCATTCAAAACGGAGCTCGGAGTTGAAAGTTATGACCATTTTACGGAAGACTGTCAAAATTGTCCATACCCGACTGCAGTTATGGCAAGGGCAACGATCTCCTTCAGTAGAGGAGTAGCTTCCCAGATACATGGCAAATTGAGGTCGCCTAGGGGAGTAGAGAATACCCTTAAAATAGATCTAGAACTGACTCACTCATGTGGGTACACTAAGCTTTAGAGCGAGGAGAGAGGGGATGGAAGAAGGATGAGGAAAAGGAAGCATGAACTTTATTCAAAACATCAATAGCAAGAAGAGGGGTACAAAGTGAGAGCCTAATGCTCTAGGCAGAAGGGAAAAGATAGGCAAAGCTAGATACAAGTGATGGCATAACTACAAAGAGAAGAACCAGATGATGGAGAGGGAGGAGAGAGGTCTCTTTTATAGAGCAATTCTCACCCTCCTTCACCTTGTTACATTTTCAGCCAGTAGATTCCTTCACCCCCTGGTGACATAAGGACATGGGTCACCATCAAGTGTCCTTTTAGGCACATTTTAACAAGTGTCCCATCATAAGATCCTCATGACTCTTTAAAATTTGAGAAAGTTAAGAGTCTTTCCCCTTGGAGCCCATAGGAACCCTCTCTTTTCCATATGTCAACATCCTCCATATACCACATTGGAATTCTAGAAGGATTTCTCTTGACTTTACACTCTTTCACACTTCTTCACATGCCCTCCATGTGCTTGGCATGTGATCTCCATATTATTTTAGTACATTGCAGTCATCTGGCCCACTCAAAATACATGACTCATTTCTATTTTCCCAATTACAAAGCAAATAATATATCTCCCAAACCATTCTATCCCTATACCAAGGTATTTATAATTCATACCTGTGATATTTACAATGATGCACTCCACTCATAATCACATTTGCAATCATTTTTACTAGTTAGTCTAATTAGTGTCAAATCCACATTAACGATTACATGAAATAAAGTAGTCGACATCAAGCTGCAACGAGAGTAGCCGCAAAGAGCCATCTCCCACCACCAACTTCTCTGTCATGCTTCTTGGTTCTTTGTCTCCATGGCTAGCTTTTGTCACCTTGCGGGCCCCACAAATCCTCCCACAGGTTTCAAAATAAAATATCATTTTTTGTTGTCACATCTTTCCCTCCCCAACAGATGCCCGTGCTTGGCATGGGGGTCGACTGGCCATGGTATCCGTGGGTAAAACACTTTTAACGGGTACTCATTGGCACGTCCAGGGACCTCTTAATAATTTGCATCTTCCAAAAGATAAGTGTTTTTTTTGAACCTTTTCTTCACCCTGAAGGGACCTTCCCAGCGCCGAAGGAGTTTCTTGTCTAGCCGCTTCTCCACACGACCATCAAACTTCATGACCAAGCTTCCTTCTTTGAGTTCTGGCTTCTTCTTCTTCTTGGTAAGAGCATCATAACTTGCTTTGTCACGTTGTTGTGTTGCCTCCACATGTTGAAGTGCTTAAAGCCGCTTCTCATCCAAGGTCTCCAGCTGTACTAGACGTTGGGCATGTGTTTCTTCTTCATTGCACAATCGAGAAAAAGACGTGCAAAGGCTTAAGATTTTCAATTCTATTGGCAAGATGGCCTCCACTCCATAAACTAGCTGAAAAAGTGTGAAACCAAGGGAGCACTTATGAGTGGTTCTATAAGCCCACAAAACCTCTAGTATATGTACATTCCACTTCCTTTTCATGGTGTCTACTAGCTTAGACAAGGACTCACAAAGCAAACCATTAGTTTTTTCCACAAGACCATTGCATTGGGTATAATATGGAGTTGATATGACATGATTTATTTTCAATTTGTGCACCAAAGATTCAATCAAGTCATTCCTAAAGACCTCCCTCCATCTGTAAGAATTTCGAAAGGGCAACCAAAACGGGCACATATAAACTCCTTGACAAATGATGCTACCGTTGTTGCTTTGTTGTTGACAGTAGCTTTTTCTTCTGTCCATCTAGTTGCATAATCAGTTGCAACTAATATGTAATACTTCCCTTGTGAAGAACAAGGAAGGGGGCCAACAAAATCCAAACCCCACCTCTCAAATGGACCATATGCTGAAATAGGATTCAAGGGTCCAGGAACCAATTGCTTGCATCCATATGCCTGGCATACCTCACAACTTCGGCACCACTCATGGACATCTTTGTTGAGTCGGGGCCAATAATACCATGTGTTAAGGATCTTTCGAGTAGTGCTAGCTATAGCAAGTGACCTAAACATTCATGACATAGCTCCATAATTTTTTTAGATTCTTCCAAGCTCACTACCCTCCTAAGAAACTTATCTTTACCTTGCTTGTATAGAACATCCCCAAGGATTGTATAAGGATGAGCCTTCCTTGTGAGCCTCTGCTTTTGTTGAGGGGTCAATCCACGAGGAAAATGTCCTTCATCCAAGTAATATTAAACATCTTGGAGCTCTGGCCAACCTGTATCTATCAATGAAAGAGTAGCTTCAGTGAAAGAAGCCATAGCTTTAGTAGCCATCTCATCAGCTTGATGATAATCTTTTCTTTGAATATGCACAAACTTGCAAAACTCAAAAGCTTCCTTTAACTCCATCGCTCTTTTATAAAGATCTTGTAGATTAGGACTCCGTGCCTTATAAACACCTTTCATTTGCCTAATGACCAGTTGAGAGTCCCCTTTAACCTCTACCTCTTTCACTCCTTCCTTTAGGCAATCTTCTAATCCACAAATCAATGCATTGTACTCAGCCACATTATTTGATATTGCTTCGGGAAATTGCCTACCCTTGGCCCATACCTCTTTTTCTTATGAATCAAATAGAAATATCCCCCAGCACCACATTTCCTAGAAGGGCTAAAGGCTCCATCAAAATGCAGCTTGAAAGCTGTTGGCGGGGTCTCCAACTCTTCATCTAAGTCTTTCTTTGCCTTTATTACTTCTTCCTCCTCCTTACCTATAAGCAAATCTGCAAGAGAAGCTCTAGTGGTGCTTTCTGTAATAAAAGTGAAAGAGAACTCTTGAAGCTCACAAATCCACTAAGCAAACTTTCCAACAGGATTGGGTTTGCGAACCAAAAATTGTAAAGCAGGTTGAGATGTAACAAAGAAAAAAGGGCGAGGCAGCAAGTATGACCTAAACTTCTTCACTGCAAACACCAAAGATAAACCTTCTTTCTCCATTTCATTGTACCTCTCCTCAACCTCTGTGAGTTGCCGACTTGCATAATACACTGGTTTCATGCGTCCTTGCTCACCTTTCTGAAGTAGTATAGCTCCCACTGAATGAGTTGACAGACTTGGATTCACATAGAAATCATCCTCCCACCTAGGAGGCTGCATAATTGGCCTTTGACTCATGCATTCCTTAAGCAAACAAAATGCCTTATCTTGCTCTAGTCTCCATTGGAAAGATACATTTTTCTTTGTCAATAAATTTATAGGATACATATTTTCAGAAAACATATCAACAAAGTGCTGGTAATACTTTGTTTTTCCCAAAATGCCCCTCACTTCTCTGACATTACTAGGTGGTGGAAGAGCCATGATTGCTTGTACCTTGTCAAGATCCATTTCTATACCTTCCTCCAAGATAACATGTTCTAACAAAGCCACCTTCTTCCTGGCCAAACGGCATTTTGCAGGATTAAGGCAACCTTTTGCATCATCAATACTTTTCAATGCAATCCTCAACTTTTCCAAGTGATCCACACGGCTTGGATAAATGCAGAAATCATCCAAAAACACTCTTATGAACTTTTCCAAGTAGGGTGCAAATACCTGGCTCATGAAACGTTGGAAAGTTGCTGGTGCATTAGTTAAACCAAATGGCATCACCCTATATGCATACGCCCCCCATGGTGTAACAAATGAAGTCTTCCTTTGATCTTCCTCACAAATCCGAATTTGGAAGTATCCGAAGTACCCATCACATACTGAATATATTTCATGGCCTGCAACTTGATCCAATATCTCATCCTGAAAGAGGAAAATAATCCCTCTTTGTGCATGCATTCAGAGAGCGAAAGTCCACACAAACACGCCATTTCTTTCCTTTCTTGGGAGTAACCACCACAGGAGAAACCCACTCTGAATTCTCAACTGGAAAAATAAACCCAGCTTGAAGCAAGTTAGTTACCTCCTTCCTGAGCACTTCTGCTTGTACCACTCCCAACCGTCTAAGCCGTTGCACCACTGTCTTGCTTTGAGGCTTCAAGTCAATTTTGTGCTCCACTAAGGTAACTTGGCGCACCTGTGAGTAACTATTTGCAAACAGATTAGGAAACCCATCAAGCATTTCTAGGTATTCATCTCTTTCAGTACCTGTTATAGTCTCATCAAGAAGAATCTCATTTTGTTGGCGAAGACTAGTGCGATCCACCACTTTCTCATACATGGTTGAAGATGATTCTCCTTCTGAAGCTCCATTTCCTTGATTGTCCCCCCAATCAACACCAAGGCAAAGACCAAACACCACTCCTTCCACCTCTCCTTCTGAGATGGATTCCTCAGAGGTGCCACTTGTCTCGTGATCGGATGACTCGGACTCTGAGCTCTCGGAAGTTGAAGTTTCCTCCTTTATCACCTTCTTGTGGCGACTCTTGATGTTGTAGTGGACCTTCCTATTCTCTCCTTGGAGAATAAGATCACCTGTCTCCCACTTCTGTACTCCCTTCACTTGACAGAGCCAAGGCCTTCCCAAGATCAATGGGTAAGCCCTAGCATCTGGTTTTGTAGGAATAACCTGAAATGTTGTAGGTACAGAAATTCCACACATCCACTGCCAAATTCTTCATGACTCCTAGAGTTTTCACTCTAGTATTATCAGCCAACTTAATGCGATAAGGAGAGTTAAGAGAAGATAACTTTAAATCAGCATCTTTCATTGTCTTTTCACTCATGACATTTATCGATGCACCCCCATCAATGTATGCATTAGAAATAGTCTGGCCATTTATGATAACGTCAACAATAGGTACATCATCTCCCACATCTATGTCTACCTTTTGTGCCATAGGTGTTCCATTATCCTTTTTCTTCTTTTTCTTAGACTCCCTAGTGCTAGCCAATTTACTCCATTCCTTCCTAAGTTTTGGAGAGAGTGCCAAAAGCTGCCCAAATGTGATTTGTGCAGTCTTCTCTCTAAGGTCTGTCACTAGATCATAACTAAGAGTCCCTTGTCCAAGAGGAAAATCAGATTGTCCAATCTTTCTTCGGGATGATTTTTTCTTCTTATGTTTCCGTTCTTTCTCTCCCTCCTCTTCCTCGTCACTCCTAGTTTTGCGACTTCTTGTCATCAATGGCATCAAAGTTTCTTCCTCATCTTCCTCCTCTGAACATGTTCTTTCTAAGAGTACTACACTCTTGTCTTCTCTTTTTTTCAATTTTGGACATTTGGGACGATAGTGTCCCTTCTCTTGACATTCATAACAGGTAACATTGCTTTTATCCCTAGGCTTATCCTCAGTTTGTGGAGCCCTAGGTGGCTTGGCATTCATTAAGTGCAACTTCAAATCAGCAAATTCTGCCATCAATTGTGCAATATTATGATCCAGTGAGGGAGCAGATACCTGGGATGTTGAGGCTACCTCTACTTGATGTGCCGGAGTCATGACACTTGTAGATGGTTGAAATGCGGACTTAATTTGATGGGCCGCCTCCTTCTTCAAAGCAATGCAAAGAGCCTCTTTGAAATTACTGGGATTTTTGCTTAGAACCTTTCCACGCAAGGTAGAATCCAAACCATAAACAAATTTACTCATCTTGAGATGTTTCATTGCCAATGAACCTTTAGAATCTCCCGTAGAAGATGAAGAAGACTCAACCACATGCAAAGCATCTTGTTGGTACTTGATGAATAAATCCTCATACCTCATAGCGAAGGTCAAAACTGACTCTCCTTCCTTTTGGGAAATCTGCTCCAGCTGTAATAACAAGGAATTTGGTGACCCCAATGTCCCAAATCTCTCCTTCATTGCCTCAACCAAGCTTTCCCAATCATCCTTGGTATCTTTTGGCAAGGCCTCATACCAAGTTAAGGCCACACCCTCCAAGAAATCTGGAAGTATCTCAGCACGTTCCTTCATCGACAAACCAGTCAAGCAGCATGCTTGATTGAATTCCCGAAGGTAACTCCTTGGGTCTTCTTCTTCTGATCCACGGAACACTGGAATGTTGTACATCTTGCATAAAAATGAGCACAAAGAAGAAAGTCTTTGCTTGTAAATAAGCTCAGATCATGAGGTTATGATAGGAAAATCCTAGGCAAAGCCTACCCGGCGTCTCCACCAAAAGATGTGACACAAAACTGGGGGTTTTGGTTTTGGTCACATCTCAACCCACAAATTGAAGAAGAGAGAAGAGATTTGGGCATTAGATGAAGCTTAAAGAGACACTCACTCTCTATCTTCTCATATCAAAACAAAGATATAGACGTCAAAGATGAGGTTATACTCTAGCATTGGAAACATGAAAGGCCGAGGGGAAGCATTGATTTGAGCTAATCGGTCAGCCCCAAAAGTAAGGGCGAGCCGTTGTTGGAAGAACATCTTTTGAGTCAACACAATGTGAACTAATGTGAAAGGCGTGAATTGATAGGGCTGATTTGGCTGAATGGGATGGTTGGGACGAAACATAGATCTCGAAAAGACGAAGATTCTGATATCAGTTTCATTCAAAACGGAGCTTGGAACAGAAAGTTATGACGGTTTTACAAAAGGTTCTCAAAACTGCTCCAAACAACAGACCCGACCACTCAGACAACAATAACTTTTATTCTACTAAATGGAACAAAGATCTGAATACATCAGTAGATGGAGCTTGAAAAGACGAAGATTCTGATATAAGTTTCATTCAAAACGGAGCTCGGAGTTGAAAGTTATGACCATTTTACAAGAGACTGTCAAAATTGTCCATACCCGACTGCAGTTATAGCAAGGGCAACGATCTCCTTCAGTAGAGGAGTAGCTTCCCAGATACATGGCAATTTGAGGTCGCCCAAGGGAGTAGAGAATACCCTTAAAACAGATCTAGAAATGACTCACTCATGTGGATACACTACGCTTTAGAGCGAGGAGAGAGGGGATCGAAGAAGGATGAGGAAAAGGAAGCATGAACTTTATTCAAAACATCAATAGCAAGAAGAGGGGCATAAAGTGAGAGCCTAATGCTCTTGGGAGAAGGGAAAAGATAGACAAAGCTAGATAAAAGTGATGGCATAACTACAAAGAGAAGAACCAGATGATGGAGAGGGAGGAGAGAGGTCTCTTTTATATAGCAATTCTCACCCTCCTTCACCTTGTTACATTTTCAGCCAGTAGATTCTTTCACCCCGTGGTGACATAAGGACATGGGTCACCATCAAATGTCCTTTTGGGGGGCACATTTTGACAAGTGTCCCATCACAAGATCCTCATGACTCTTTAAAATTTGAGAAATTCAAGAGTCTTTCCACTTCGAGCCCATAAGGACCCTCTCTTTTCCATATGTCAACGTCCTCCATATACCACATTGGAATTCTAGAAGGATTTATCTTGACTTTACACTCTTCCACACTCCTCCACATGCCCTCCATGTGCTTGGCATGTGATCTCCATATTATTTTAGTACATTATGGAGGCCATGCAGTCATCTGGCCTACTCAAAATACATGACTCATTTCTATTTTCCCAATTACAAAGTAAATAATATATCTCCCAAACCATTCTATCCCTATACCAAGGTATTTATAATTCATACCGTGGTATTTACAATGATGCACTTCACTCATAATCACATTTGTAATCATTTTCACTAATTAGTCTAATTAGTGTCAAATCCACATCAATGATTACATGAAATAAAGTAGTCGACATCAAAAGATTGACAAGCCGCAATGAGAGTAGCTGCAAAGAGCCGTCTCCCGCCACCAACTTCTCCGTCACGCTTCTTGGTTCTTTGTCTCCATGGCTAGCTTTTGTCACCTTGCGGGCCCCACAAATCCTCCCACAGGTTCAAAACAAAATATCATTTTTTGTTGTCACAGTACTTTTGAGTTCCCCTTTCGGGGAAAGCTACTGTGTAATATAAAGCAACAAAATCTTCACACAAAAAAAAGAAGTGTGTGTGTGTATGTGTGTGTGTGTGTGTGTGTGTGTGTGTGTAATATTTCTTTCAATGCATTACATTTGTTCTCCCAAGATGCATGGTGGATTGAACATCACGGATATTCATGTGCATATTCTTGCCCACAGGGGAAAAATGTTGCTGCAATTTCTGCAAGGTGATCAGCCTTGGGCTCTTATGATTCGGACTTTGGTCACTCATATCAGTATTTCTGCGTTTGGTCATTGGCAACTCGATCACTAGGATTTCTTTTTTGGATGCATTGATGGCACTTTGCCTGGCTGCCCTTTTGTCTCCCGCTTGCTTCTTGACTGGAAGCATGTTCTTTCTCATCTAAAATGGAATGGACGGCAATCTTTGCTTGGGAATTCTTTGAGAGCTGAAAGCATTCACTGGTCGAAAGTCTTTCAGCCTCCCTTGGCTTTACAGGAACCTCGACATTCCTACTTTGTCTCGTTTAAGGCATCACCTCGGTTGCTGATGCTATAGATGATGCTGGTATTGTGCTCACCTTTTCTCTAGCAGCCACTACATATGGATTAGGCTCTCATTATCATCCTTTGTGGCGACAAATTACTTCTATGCTCTCGCCTTTTGTTCCGATTCCTCCTTTGGAACTCCAAGATTGGCTGGAAGATTGGACTTTGACTTCTCCAGGGTCCTCTTCTCGTCCTTTGACCTCAGATTACTGTACCTGCATTGTATAAAATCCTTTTGCCTCAACCTTGGGTTTCAGAGAGAGGTGATTCTGTTTGCTGAATGCATCGCCCAGCCAAGTGGGAGGAAAAGATTACAGTAACTTTGGGCCTATAAAGTACCGCTTCGGCAACAGGTTTTCTTTTGGCGAGTTCTTTTGGGAGTGTTTCCATCTGGACAGCTATTAGCTCATCAACACATTGCTCCTGCACTTTGCCACAGATGTTCTGCTTCTTTGGAGACTGTGTCTCACTTCTTTTGGCATTGTCCGTGCTCTCGTGAGTTTTTTTATCTACTTCGACAACGCCTGTGAGCGAGATTCCCATCTATTATGTTTGGGAAGTTCTTCTGGCTATTTGGGTTTCATCCATCCAGACCGAAGTTTCATCTTTTGGGTTCGCTACTGGGAACTATGGACTTTATGGACATATAGGAATTGTAAAGTCTTTGGTGATCCTAATTTCTCTCTGTTTGGCTTTTTTAGGCGTTTTGTGCAGTAATCTTTCTTTGATTGCTTGCAGACCCGAACATGAGGTCTTTTTGGCATATATTGAAATTTTCAGTTGATGTAATTGTAGCACCTTATTTTGAGGTTGCTACTCATATAATATAATCAATCAAAGATTTCACGAAAAAAAGTGTGTAATATTTCACCACTCAAATGGTGGAGAAAGAGATTGAAACAGATTTGGCACTTTAAGGTCCCATTACGCCAACAGGTCTTTTTATGGCATGTCCGGTTGGGGGTTGTTCCATTTGGACAGCTTCTATCATGCATACGTATTGCTCCAGCCATCTGTCATCAGTGTTTAGCTCCCAGGGAATCTATGTCTCATATCTTTTGGCATTGCCTTGAGACTCAAAATTTCTCGGGCATCCTTCGGCACAGATTGAGATTGAGATTTTCTCAGGCTGCTTTTTGAGCAAGCTTTTCTGAGTGTTTGGGATTTATCCTAAACGGCCGGATTTTGATTTGTTTTTTACCTAAGTTCGCTACTGGGCACTCTGGACTCTCTGGAAAGCTAGAAATCACAGAGTCTTTGGTGATCCAGTCTTTTCTCCTTGGGTTTTTTTCCGTCGTTCCTTGCAGCAATCGCTCTTCGATTGTTTGCAAACTCACTGCATAGATTTGGATGTATATTTGTCCTACCTGGACATTTTCGCTTGATGTATTATTTCAGCTTGCCAGTTTTTTTCTGGATAGCTATCTTGTAATATACAGCATTTAGAGTTTTCACCCCCCTACAAAAAAAGTGTGTAATATTTCAGCTTACCAATTTTTTCTGGGATAGCTATCTTGTAATATAATGCACTCCATTCTTTGACTGCCTCCATGCAAGGGATCTAAATTATCATGCTTTTTTGTCCTATAGTGGGAGCTTTTCATGTTGTAACTGCCTATCCCCTCTTTTTCGGGGGACATAGTTTCTTGTAACATAATACATAAGGATTTCACACAAAAAAAAAGTGTGTGTGGCAAGGCAAGATATACTTCTCAATCATCAAACAATAATTGGCACAGCTCACATGTTCCCACCGGTTTAGGGTTTAGGGTTTTAGGGTTTTAGGGTTTAGGGTTTAGGGTTTTAGGGTTTAGGGTTTAGGGTTTAGGGTTTAGGGGCTAGGGTTTAGGGGCTTGGGTTTAGGGTTTAGGGTTTAGGGTTTAGGGTTTAGGGTTGAGGGTTGAGGGTTGAGGGTTGAGGGTTCAGGGTTCAGGGTTGAGGGTTGAGGGTTGAGGGTTGAGGGTTGAGGGTTGAGGGTTTAGGGTTTAGGGTTTAGGGTTTAGGGTTTAGGGTTTAGGGTTTAGGGTTTAGGGTTGAGGGTTGAGGGTTGAGGGTTTAGGGTTTAGGGTTTAGGGTTCAGGGTTTAGGGTTCAGGGTTGAGGGTTCAGGGTTCAGGGTTCAGGGTTCAGGGTTCAGGGTTCAGGGTTGAGGGTTTAGGGTTGAGGGTTTAGGGTTGAGGGTTTAGGGTTTTAGGGTTTAGGGTTTAGGGTTTAGGGTTTTAGGGTTTTAGGGTTAGGGTTTTAGGGTTTTAGGGTTTTAGGGTTTTAGGGTTTTAGGGTTTAGGGTTTAGGGTTTAGGGTTTAGGGTTTAGGGTTTAGGGGTTAGGGGTTAGGGGTTAAGGGTTAGGGTTAGGGTTTAGGGTTTAGGGTTTAGGGTTTAGGGTTTAGGGTTTAGGGTTTAGGGTTTAGGCTTTAGGGTTTAGGGTTTAGGGTTTAGTCTACCCCAACTTCAAGATGTCGCTGTCGCTCCCTTAGAGGCCAAGAGGTGCCGTGTTGGTTGAGCACTAGCGTGACGTTAGAAGACAGGAACCTGTGCTTATCTCTGTGTCCAGTATGGCCAAGCTTATCCGTGCTCTCTCCGCTCGTTTCTCTACCGCTCACTCCGCTTCCACATCCATTGAGCTTATGGATTCCAAGCACTCTTGGAATCTTCCCGTTATAGACCCTGAAGAAGTCTACAAGTTTTTGATGTTCCAATATAAAGCACTTCGGCATATCAAAATATCCGAAGTTTGCATTAATATTGCCGATGAAGGCAATACGGGAGTTTACCTCCCTCTCTTTTCTCAAACCGAGATCGACGGCTTCGTTCGTTCCGGTTATAACTATATTCATTATGGTTGTTTTGTTCTTGCCATCGAACCACTATTCAGGTCTGGCGTTAACGCCACCTGCCTGCAAACCGGTTTAGGGTTTAGGGTTTAGGGTTTAGGGTTTCGGGTTTAGGGTTTAGGGTTTAGGGTTTAGGGTTTAGGGTTTAGGGTTTAGGGTTTAGGGTTTTAGGGTTTTAGGGTTTTAGGGTTTAGGGTTTTAGGATTTTAGGGTTTTAGGGTTTTAGGGTTTAGGGTTTAGGGTTTAGGGTTTAGGGTTTAGGGTTTAGGGTTTAGGGTTTAGGGTTTAGGGTTTAGGGTTTAGGGTTTAGGGTTTAGGGTTTAGGATTTAGGGTTTAGGGTTTAGGGTTTAGGGTTTAGGGTTTAGGGTTTAGGGTTCCAAGAAGGAGGGGTGACGGGTGACGGAAGGGGTGAAGGAAGGACAGAAGGAGAGGGGTGACGCAAGAAGGAGGGGTGACGGATAACAAGAAAGGACAGAAGGAGAGGGGTGACGGAAGGGGTGAAGGAAGGACGGAGATCTGAAAAGAGAAAACTAAACGGAGTAAGAGCGAGAACCCATGACGATGCCGAGGGGTAAGGAGAAGACGAAATCGGGAGATGAAGCGTGAATGAAACAGACGTAGACAGGAAAGTTGGTAGGAGGTGAGGTGCGTAACAACGGGGAAGACCAATCGAAGGCAAAGAACAGGACGTAAGAGATGGAGAAGGAAGGAATAGTCATGAAGGAAAACTGAAACTAGGAAACTGAGAACAAGGGAGTTTGGAGCAAGAAGGCTCGGAAGCTATATTGCAAAGGGCTGAGGATACAAGAAGCTCTCGGAGGCAGACTCTGCCTACAAATGAGCCAAGGGTGCCCTTATATAGGAAAAGGCAAGGTGGGAGGATGAGCTGTAATCCACTCTGAGCTGTCATGAGTGGAGGGTGAGTTGTAATCCACCCTGAGCGGTCATCCATTTGTTTGTACAATGAAAAGATATGAAAAGACATAAAGGTGAAGGTCTTACTCAAATATGAGCAGTGTCTAGTCACTTTATGAATTTTATTTAATTTTGTACAAGTGTCATGGTGAAGGTCTTATCCAGTTAAGGACAGTGTCTAATCACCATGACCGAGACATAGGACTTCTGGTTGTTCAGTATCAAGTGGAAGTAGTAATCCGCCATTGTGGGTGTCCCAATAAGGTGCTCCTTCACGGGAGAGCATGTCTGGGAGCACATTTGAGGAGCCTTTTTTCCATTCTACTTTAAAATCATACATGGTAAAGAATTCCTGCCAGCGAGCTAAGCGTCCTCTGCCGATCTGTTTATCAATTCGCCGGGTACAGAACGTCTTGAAGTTCTGGTTGTCGGTGCGGATGAGGAATTCTTTATTTAAGATAAAGAGTTCTAGCTTTTGAATTGCTCTTTTGACTGCTAGAATCTCTTTCTCGATTGAATATGATAATTGAGCTCAGCACCTTGGAAAGTTCCTGACCGGTAGGCACATACAACTTCTTCAGTGGGTGTCTTTTCAAGTAAAACTGCTCCCCAAAAATGGTCAGAAGCATCTGTTTCAATTATCAGCTGTGCTGTGGCGGATGGAATAGTGAGAGATGGTAACTGTTGAACCTTTTCTTTGATGTGTTGCACCGCTTCTGTTTGGGGTGGGCCCCATGTCGGACCATCTTTTCTGAGACAGAGTTGGAGGAGATGCCGATCTTTGGCCAACTGTTTATAAAAAGGGGATATATAATTTAGACAACCCAGGAATCTTTGGAGTTGAGTTCGGTCCCTGATTTCATCTGGAAATGCAAGAAGGGCCTTCAAGACATGTTCCTGCATTTGAATATTACCCTTGTGGATGTGGACTCCCAGGAATTCAATCGTTTCTTGGCCAAGTGTGATCTTTTTGGCAGAAAGGGCCAACCCTTTGGATTTGATGAGATCATACACAATTTGGAGATGGCGGAGATGCGAATGGACATCTTTGCTATACACTAGTATGTCATCAATATAAACTAGACAAAAAGAGTGATGCTGACTGAATATGGAATCCATGAACTTCTGAAACTCGACAGGAGCGGTTTTGAGACCAAAAGGCAGTACATTCCATTGATAGAATCCCTGCGGAACTACAAATCCTGTCTTATGACGATCATTAGGATTAAGACCCACTTGCCAGAATCCTGCCTTGAGGTCGAACTTCGAGAAGATTGTGGCACCAGAAATTTTTTGCATAAGATATTCTTTGTTGGGAATGGGATAAGAAACGGACAAAAGACATTTATTTAGTGGCTTGTAATTTATGACAAGGCGCTTCTTACCCCTCTTTTGCTCGGAGTGTTTGTTTACATAGAATGCTGCTGCTGCCCACTCAGAGCGGGACGGTTCAATGAGACCCATATCCAAGAGTTCTTGGATTTCCTGATTGCACAATTGTCGGTCGGCTTGGGTAAACCCATATGGGCTTTCTTTGAACGGTTTGGAGTTTTCCCGAAGAGGGAGGTCGACTTGATGTTGGAACACTTTTTTGAAAGCCGTAGGTGAGTCACTACTGCAATCACGAATGAACTTCTGCTGCATATCCTGCAGTGCTGACATCATATGAAGAGTATGAACAGTTCGGCGGAGCTGCTTACTGTTCTCTACCTGGAGGAGGCCGTTGATATAGTCGTCGAGCTCAGCTCCTTGAAGGGGTTGTTGAGCATCTTGAGGGCTGAATGACTCGGCAAGATTTGGAGAGGCATCTGGAGTAGAATCGTATTCGGGTGGAGCTTTGACATATTGGAGGTCAACTGGGGAAGAACACTGTCTAACAATCTCTAGGTCCTCTTCAAATGGCTTGAGGACACGTTTGAGAGATTCCCTTGCAGGGATATGTACCAAGACATTATTTATGGTAAGGACCATCTCTTTGGTAGAAAATCCGAATGGGAGATGTTGGTTGAGAAAAGCATTACCAATAACTAGGTCTACCCCTTGGGATTCCAACTGATAGAAACTGATAGTGGTGGAATGCCCAGCCAGAGTGATAGGGATTTCTGATGCATACCTCTTGCATGCAATAAGGCCGCCACCCATTGTCGAACCGCGCATCTGATCATGGGACTCAAGTTGTTGCCAAGAAGAAACAGGAAGGGCCCGGTATTTGCAGATGTTGAATCCAGACCCTGTGTCGACTAAAGCAACCAAATTATAAGGCGGTACTCCTGGGGGCTTGAGCTGAACTTTTACCAGCCAATTTTTCATAGGATTTCGGACTGCTGGTGCTGGCGTCGAAAAGAAATCTTGAAGAGATAGCACATTTGGAACTGGCTCAGTATAGAGCTTGCACTGAGTCAAATGTTCACCAACCTTACGATCCAATGAGTCGATGGAATTTTGAAGCTTGGCGCAATTGTCAGTGATCGTCTTTAGGTGGATTCAAAGTCCATCAATGCTGATGCCAATGCTCTCAAATTGGTCAAAACAGGGGGCTTGTTGAGGGGATTGGATCAGAGGAGCAGGGGCAGAGAGAGTAGTGACTGGAGATTTCCAGAAAGGGGGAGGAAGGAAGTTAGGGGAGGAGTCATGTACACTGTGGAGAGGCCGAAAAACCGAAGGTCCGGAATAGAGATCTGCTGAAGGCAATCTTCTACTTGGAGAAGGAGTAAAGGAAGAATCAGAAAGATCTTCGGACGTATGTAAATCAAAAGATGAAAATTTTCGATAGGAAAACCCAGGATGTCGGCCGCGACCTCGACTGTGACCACGGGAATTGCTACGACCGAAAACTGGAGCAAAAACCTCTGGGAGAGGAGGTTCTTCTGGGGGCTCTCCATCAGAACTTCCTGAGGAAATCTCAATATCAACACGGAAAGGTTGTCTTCGGTGAGGAAGATTCATCAGGCTATATACATTGGGGTCGTCATCTTCGGATGTTGGAGAAGCATGTATCTGGCAATGAAGACATTCTGGAGTATCTGATTCAGAACATTCTAGAATAGACTCATCAGACTCACCTTGGGAAATGACTTCACATTGTTCGGGGTGTGCTACCATTGCAAAGAAACCTTTCAGTTGTTTTTGTTGTGAATTGCGGGGCTTCTCCTGACAGTCACGAGCAAAATGGCCTTTCTTGCCACAGATGAAACATCCTGTGGATTTGTTTTGTTGGAAAGAGCGGCGGCGAAGAAAACGTTGAGGCCTTCTAGAGTAGCGACGACGCCATCGGAGCCTTCGAATTTTTGGAAAGTTCGAGGTTCCACATGAACATTTAGAAGGGCGAGATTTTGATGAATGGGATCGTCGAGGAGTACGACCATACTTAGAACTTGGAGGGCAAAAATTTTGGTGACCCACAAACTGTTCACATATGGCTGGTGAAACAATACCAACCTTTTTAAGCTTGCGCCGGAGAGTGTATTCTGTACATTGTCGACGGATATATACTTGGACCATCTGGAATAGGTTAGCAAAAGTATAATCTGCGACTGTCTTGTGGATTTCAGTCGGTTGATTGTCAAGGTTGACAATCTTCGTCTGCGCTTCGATGACCGCCATGATTGCTTCTCCAAGTCGGTGCGGTAAGCTGTACAGGTAATGACGCTTTGCTGCAGTGTCAGAAAAAATGCCAGCTCTATAAACCAGCTGTTGCACATGTGCATTGTAGGCTTCCAACTGAAAAAGATCACATAGCTTGAGAGCAGAAAATTCATTTGTTGCCTGGGCGCGATCATCCGTGAAAGTAGGAAGAAACTGATTGGAGATCGCAGCTATAAGGGAATCCGGGGCATTAGGTTGATTGTTGGCATCAGCACTTGCAAAGATTTGCTCTTTGGATTCATCTGATAAGAACTCCCACCAATTAGCAAGAACACCGGTGAAACCTTTGGTAGTTTCGACTGCTGCATCTCTTGGATTCCATCTGTAGATCGTGACTAATGACATCATGTGTCCGTAGAATATTTTGAGAATATCCTTCATTGCTTGTGGTGAGGCCGCATCAATATTTAAAATATATCCAGGGAAGGATTTGTGCTGAAGCCGCTTCTGCATATCAGTTTGCTCATCAAGGTCACCATCCATGAAGTGAGTTTGGAATTCACCTCTCATGAATTCAGATCCAGGCCCGCCAAAAAATGCTGTGCGCTTGCCTCGCCATTGCTCCCGAGGAGGCTGTTGTGAGGTGGATGCTTGGGGTGGATCTTCTTCCATAGGCTCTGGCTTGATTCTAGAGTTCATATAGAGAATGGGACCAAAGGAATTAACGGAGGAAGCTCGAGGAGAAACTGGCGGAGATGGAAAAGGAGACTCCGGGGGCGGTGGTGGAGAAGGAGGCGGTGAAGTGGGCAACGGCGGAGGTATTTCCATATGAGGGGGCAGAGGTTGGAATTGGTGGAGATCATCTCTATCCTCTTGTAGCATATCTCGTTCATCAATACAGAATGCTTGATAGAAGGGGTGTGTGCTGTCAGCCCACCAATCTGTTGTTTCGAGAGGAGAATCAACTACTGCATAAGGAGAGTCAACCATCTCGATAGAATCAGAAAACTGGGGCCAAAACATAAGACTGGGAGCTTTGGAAGGATAGCAGGGCTCTGTGAGGGGACTAGCCGAAGAGGGGGGTAATGATGGAGGAAATGACTTATATACCGACCGGGTTGAAGAGGATGCATGGCCCTTCCGAAGTTGCTGCAGCTCATCTAGCACTGTGTGGATATTACGATCTAGTTTGCCCACAGCAAGTTGTAAATCATACAGGGCAGAGTGGCAAGCATCCAAACATACCTGAGTAGCAAGGTTGTGTGAATTGCACCAATTTAACTGCTGCTGCTCGATAGGCATGCTATGGTCATCTTTGTCTGTTAGGGCATAAGGGGCATGAACAGACTTCAGTGAACCCTCTTCAGTTGTTACCTGAAATCCTTTAGACTGTGGCCACTTGACTGGTCGGAGCATCATCATTGGATATATGCGATCTGCTGATGCGGTGATATTATCAAAATTGGAATGCGACTGTACAGGCGGATTTACGGCAGTAGAGCGGCGATACTGTAGACTGGCATCAGCAGGAAATCGGGATGCAGCTGTAGAAGTTACCCAATCTCTGATGGATTCAACTTTGTCAGGGGCGAGATCAGGAGCAGCATCGGAGGCACTAGTTCGGCTCTCATCTGGGACTCCGGCAATAGAAACATGAGAGGTTGATGGGAAAGATAAACGCATGACGCGCTTACCCTTTTCACTTGAGGTGCGAAGGCGAACAACCGATTTTGTTGGAGCATCCTCCACCTGAAACATAGGCATTTTGGAAAAAGAGGAGGCTTCATCCGAGACTTGCTGATAATCCATTTCCCACTCCTCTGGCATAGGCAGAGCATCGAAATGGAACCTGGTCACTTCTGCCTCCAAACCGGTTTAGGGTTTAGGGTTTAGGGTTTAGGGTTTAGGGTTTAGGGTTTAGGGGTTAGGGGTTAGGGGTTAGGGGTTAGGGTTAGGGTTAGGGTTTAGGGTTTAGGGTTTAGGGTTTAGGGTTTAGGGTTTAGGGTTTAGGGTTTAGGGTTTAGGGTTTAGGGTTTTAGGGTTTAGGGTTTAGGGTTTAGGGTTTAGGGTTTAGGGTTTAGGGTTTAGGGTTTAGGGTTTAGGGTTTTAGGGTTTAGGGTTTAGGGTTTAGGGTTTAGGGTTTAGGGTTTAGGGTTTAGGGTTTAGGGTTTAGGGTTTTAGGGTTTTAGGGTTTAAGGGTTTAAGGGTTTTAGGGTTTAGGGTTTAGGGTTTAGGGTTTAGGGTTTAGGGTTTAGGGTTTAGGGTTTAGGGTTTAGGGTTTAGGGTTTAGGGTTTTAGGGTTTTAGGGTTTTAGGGTTTTAGGGTTTAGGGTTTAGGGTTTAGGGTTTAGGGTTTAGGGTTTAGGGTTTAGGGTTTAGGGAAGGACAGAAGGAGGGGTGACGGAAGGACAGAAGGAGAGGGGTGACGGAAGGGGTGAAGGAAAGACGGAGATCTGAGGAGGGGTGACGGAAGGACAGAAGGAGAGGGGTGACGGAAGGGGTGAATGAAGAGAAAACTAAACGGAGTAAGAGCGAGAACCCATGACTATGCCGAGGGGTAAGGAGAAGACGAAATCGGGAGATGAAGCGTGAATGAAACAGACGTAGACAGGAAAGTCGGTAGGAGGTGAGGTGCGTAACAACGGGGAAGACCAATCGAAGGCAAAGAATAGGACGTAAGAGATGGAGAAGGAAGGAATAGTCATGAAGGAAAACTGAAACTAGGGAACTGAGAACAAGGGAGTTTGGAGCAAGAAGGCTCGGAAGCTATATTGCAAAAGGCTGAGGATACAAGAAGCTCTCGGAGGCAGACTCTCCCTACAAATGAGCCAAGGGTGCCCTTTTATAGGAAAAGGCAAGGTGGGAGGATGAGCTGTAATCCACTCTGAGCTGTCATGAGTGGAGGGTGAGTTGTAATCCACCCTGAGCTGTCATCCATTTGTTTGTACAATGAAAAGATATGAAAAGACATAAAGGTGAAGGTCTTACTCAAATATGAGCAGTGTCTAGTCACTTTATGAATTTTATTTAATTTTGTACAAGTGTCATGGTGAAGGTCTTATCCAGTTAAGGACAGTGTCTAATCACCATGACCGAGACATAGGACTTCTGGTTGTTCAGTATCAAGTGGAAGTAGTAATCCGCCATTATGGGTGTCCCAATAAGGTGCTCCTTCACGGGAGAGCATGTCTGGGAGCACATTTGAGGAGCCTTTTTTCCATTCTACTTTAAAATCATACATGGTAAAGAATTCCTGCCAGCGAGCTAAGCGTCCTCTGCCGATCTGTTTATCAATTCGCCGGGTACAGAACGTCTTGAAGTTCTGGTTGTCGGTGCGGATGAGGAATTCTTTATTTAAGATAAAGAGTTCTAGCTTTTGAATTGCTCTTTTGACTGCTAGAATCTCTTTCTCGATTGAATGATAATTGAGCTCAGCACCTTGGAAAGTTCCTGACCGGTAGGCACATACAACTTCTTCAGTGGGTGTCTTTTCAAGTAAAACTGCTCCCCAAAAATGGTCAGAAGCATCTGTTTCAATTATCAGCTGTGCTGTGGCGGATGGAATAGTGAGAGATGGTAACTGTTGAACCTTTTCTTTGATGTGTTGCACCGCTTCTGTTTGGGGTGGGCCCCATGTCGGACCATCTTTTCTGAGACAGAGTTGGAGGAGATGCCGATCTTTGGCCAACTGTTTATAAAAAGGGGATATATAATTTAGACAACCCAGGAATCTTTGGAGTTGAGTTCGGTCCCTGATTTCATCTGGAAATGCAAGAAGGGCCTTCAAGACATGTTCCTGCATTTGAATATTACCCTTGTGGATGTGGACTCCCAGGAATTCAATCGTTTCTTGGCCAAGTGTGATTTTTTTGGCAGAAAGGGCCAACCCTTTGGATTTGATGAGATCATACACAATTTGGAGATGGCGGAGATGCGAATGGACATCTTTGCTATACACTAGTATGTCATCAATATAAACTAGACAAAAAGAGTGATGCTGACTGAATATGGAATCCATGAACTTCTGAAACTCGACAGGAGCGGTTTTGAGACCAAAAGGCAGTACATTCCATTGATAGAATCCCTGCGGAACTACAAATCCTGTCTTATGACGATCATTAGGATTAAGACCCACTTGCCAGAATCCTACCTTGAGGTCGAACTTCGAGAAGATTGTGGCACCAGAAATTTTTTGCATAAGATATTCTTTGTTGGGAATGGGATAAGAAACGGACAAAAGACATTTATTTAGTGGCTTGTAATTTATGACAAGGCGCTTCTTACCCCTCTTCTGCTTGGAGTGTTTGTTTACATAGAATGCTGCTGCTGCCCACTCAGAGCGGGACGGTTCAATGAGACCCATATCCAAGAGTTCTTGGATTTCCTGATTGCACAATTGTCGGTCGGCTTGGGTAAACCCATATGGGCTTTCTTTGAACGGTTTGGAGTTTTCCCGAAGAGGGAGGTCGACTTGATGTTGGAACACTTTTTTGAAAGCCGTAGGTGAGTCACTACTGCAATCACTAATGAACTTCTGCTGCATATCCTGCAGTGCTGACATCATATGAAGAGTATGAACAGTTCGGCGGAGTTGCTTACTGTTCTCTACCTGGAGGAGGCCGTTGATATAGTCGTCGAGCTCAGCTCCTTGAAGGGGTTGTTGAGCATCTTGAGGGCTGAATGACTCGGCAAGATTTGGAGAGGCATCTGGAGTAGAATCGTATTCGGGTGGAGCTTTGACATATTGGAGGTCAACTGGGGAAGAACACTGTCTAACAATCTCTAGGTCCTCTTCAAATGGCTTGAGGACACGTTTGAGAGATTCCCTTGCAGGGATATGTACCAAGACATTATTTATGGTAAGGACCATCTCTTTGGTAGAAAACCCGAATGGGAGATGTTGGTTGAGAAAAGCATTACCAATAACTAGGTCTACCCCTTGGGATTCCAACTGATAGAAACTGATAGTGGTGGAATGCCCAGCCAGAGTGATAGGGATTTCTGATGCATACCTCTTGCATGCAATAAGGCCGCCACCCATTGTCGAACCGCGCATCTGATCATGGGACTCAAGTTGTTGCCAAGAAGAAACAGGAAGGGCCCGGTATTTGCAGATGTTGAATCCAGACCCTGTGTCGACTAAAGCAACCAAATTATAAGGCGGTACTCCTGGGGGCTTGAGCTGAACTTTTACCAGCCAATTTTTCATAGGATTTCGGACTGCTGGTGCTGGCGTCGAAAAGAAATCTTGAAGAGATAGCACATTTGGAACTGGCTCAGTATAGAGTTTGCACTGAGTCAAATTTGCACTGAGTCAAATGTTCACCAACCTTACGATCCAATGAGTCGATGGAATTTTGAAGCTTGGCGCAATTGTCAGTGATCGTCTTTAGGTGGATTCGAAGTCCATCAATGCTGATGCCAAGGCTCTCAAATTGGTCAAAACAGGGGGCTTGTTGAGGGGATTGGATCAGAGGAGCAGGGGCAGAGAGAGTAGTGACTGGAGATTTCCAGAAAGGGGGAGGAAGGAAGTTAGGGGAGGAGTCATGTACACTGTGGAGAGGCCGAAAAACCGAAGGTCCGGAATAGAGATCTGCTGAAGGCAATCTTCTACTTGGAGAAGGAGTAAAGGAAGAATCAGAAAGATCTTCGGACGTATGTAAATCAAAAGATGAAAATTTTCGATGGGAAAACCCAGGATGTCGGCCGCGACCTCGACTGTGACCACGGGAATTGCTACGACCGAAAACTGGAGCAAAAACCTCTGGGAGAGGAGGTTCTTCTGGGGGCTCTCCATCAGAACTTCCTGAGGAAATCTCAATATCAACACGGAAAGGTTGTCTTCGGTGAGGAAGATTCATCAGGCTATATACATTGGGGTCGTCATCTTCGGATGTTGGAGAAGCATGTATCTGGCAATGAAGACATTCTGGAGTATCTGATTCAGAACATTCTAGAATAGACTCATCACCCATTGTTCGGGGTGTGCTACCATTGCAAAGAAACCTTTCAGTTGTTTTTGTTGTGAATTGCGGGGCTTCTCCTGACAGTCACGAGCAAAATGGCCTTTCTTGCCACAGATGAAACATCCTGTGGATTTGTTTTGTTGGAAAGAGCGGCGGCGAAGAAAACGTTGAGGCCTTCTAGAGTAGCGACGACGCCATCGGAGCCTTCGAATTTTTGGAAAGTTCGAGGTTCCACATGAACATTTAGAAGGGCGAGATTTTGATGAATGGGATCGTCGAGGAGTACGACCATACTTAGAACTTGGAGGGCAAAAATTTTGGTGACCCACAAACTGTTCACATATGGCTGGTGAAACAATACCAACCTTTTTAAGCTTGCGCCGGAGAGTGTATTCTGTACATTGTCGACGGATATATACTTGGACCATCTGGAATAGGTTAGCAAAAGTATAATCTGCGACTGTCTTGTGGATTTCAGTCGGTTGATTGTCAAGGTTGACAATCTTCGTCTGCGCTTCGATGACCGCCATGATTGCTTCTCCAAGTCGGTGCGGTAAGCTGTACAGGTAATGACGCTTTGCTGCAGTGTCAGAAAAAATGCCAGCTCTATAAACCAGCTGTTGCACATGTGCATTGTAGGCTTCCAACTGAAAAAGATCACATAGCTTGAGAGCAGAAAATTCATTTGCTGCCTGGGCGCGATCATCCGTGAAAGTAGGAAGAAACTGATTGGAGATCGCAGCTATAAGGGAATCCGGGGCATTAGGTTGATTGTTGGCATCAGCACTTGCAAAGATTTGCTCTTTGGATTCATCTGATAAGAACTCCCACCAATTAGCAAGAACACCGGTGAAACCTTTGGTAGTTTCGACTGCTGCATCTCTTGGATTCCATCTGTAGATCGTGACTAATGACATCATGTGTCCGTAGAATATTTTGAGAATATCCTTCATTGCTTGTGGTGAGGCCGCATCAATATTTAAAATATATCCAGGGAAGGATTTGTGCTGAAGCCGCTTCTGCATATCAGTTTGCTCATCAAGGTCACCATCCATGAAGTGAGTTTGGAATTCACCTCTCATGAATTCAGATCCAGGCCCGCCAAAAAATGCTGTGCGCTTGCCTCGCCATTGCTCCCGAGGAGGCTGTTGTGAGGTGGATGCTTGGGGTGGATCTTCTTCCATAGGCTCTGGCTTGATTCCAGAGTTCATATAGAGAATGGGACCAAAGGAATTAACGGAGGAAGCTCGAGGAGAAACTGGCGGAGATGGAAAAGGAGACTCCGGGGGCGGTGGTGGAGAAGGAGGCGGTGAAGTGGGCAACGGCGGAGGTATTTCCATATGAGGGGGCAGAGGTTGGAATTGGTGGAGATCATCTCTATCCTCTTGTAGCATATCTCGTTCATCAATACAGAATGCTTGATAGAAGGGGTGTGTGCTGTCAGCCCACCAATCTGCTGTTTCGAGAGGAGAATCAACTACTGCATAAGGAGAGTCAACCATCTCGATAGAATCCGGAAACTGGGGCCAAAACATAAGACTGGGAGCTTTGGAAGGATAGCAGGGCTCTGTGAGGGGACTAGCCGAAGAGGGGGGTAATGATGGAGGAAATGACTTATATACCGACCGGGTTGAAGAGGATGCATGGCCCTTCCGAAGTTGCTGCAGCTCATCTAGCACTGTGTGGATATTACGATCTAGTTTGCCCACAGCAAGTTGTAAATCATACAGGGCAGAGTGGCAAGCATCCAAACATACCTGAGTAGCAAGGTTGTGTGAATTGCACCAATTTAACTGCTGCTGCTCGACAGGCATGCTATGGTCATCTTTGTCTGTTAGGGCATAAGGGGCATGAACAGACTTCAGTGAACCATCTTCAGTTGTTACCTGAAATCCTTTAGATTGTGGCCACTTGACTGGTCGGAGCATCATCATTGGATATATGCGATCGGCTGATGCGGTGATATTATCAAAATTGGAATGCGACTGTACAGGCGGATTTACGGCAGTAGAGCGGCGATACTGTAGACTGGCATCAGCAGGAAATCGGGATGCAGCTGTAGAAGTTACCCAATCTCTGATGGATTCAACTTTGTCAGGGGAGAGATCAGGAGCAGCATCGGAGGCACTAGTTCGGCTCTCATCTGGGACTCCGGCAATGGAAACATGAGAGGTTGATGGGAAAGATAAACGCATGACGCGCTTACCCTTTTCACTTGAGGTGCGAAGGCGAACAACCGATTTTGTTGGAGCATCCTCCACCTGAAACATAGGCATTTTGGAAAAAGAGGAGGCTTCATCCGAGACTTGCTGATAATCCATTTCCCACTCTTCTGGCATAGGCAGAGCATCGAAATGGAACCTGGTCACTTCTGCATTAGTTTTGCCGTAAATGATACATTCATCATTAGCACTGACATGGCGAGGGACGGGATTAATGGTAGACACTAGATAATTTACAGAACGGACATGGATAGCACAGTGCTCTGATTTTGGCTTCATGGCTAAACCTTTGATCTGGACATACAAACGTAGAGCAGTGGACAAGTGGGGATCCGTGAGAGACATTTTGAAATTAGGATAGACTACTGTATAAACAGGTTCTCGATTGAGACTACCATGGATGAGTCCTATGCGGGCATCTTTAATATTATAGTGACGAGTATCTACCAAACTGACCATGCAAGTAGCAT
>NC_141608.1:10000-97500 GCF_047967505.1 Dipteris shenzhenensis
AACATCCGTGTTCAAGAAAGTCTGGATGATATAATTTACAGCTCGCTCTTGCCAAGCTCGACGACAAGCTTACTACTGCTCTTGCAGTTCCTGTCCAGTCTCTTCCTTCTTCCTCTACCGTTCCGTATATACTTCCCCCTGCCTCTGCTGCTCCTCCTCACCTCCAGTTTAATTTTGCTCCTACTTTCATGCTTCCTCCCACTTCCTTTTTCCAGGATCTCGAGGTTACTGATGACTTGCCTTATGATGCTGTCCGAGCAGCCGAATGGCTCGACCCAAGTCATCCCATCATCCGTGCCTTCAGATGGACTGAACAAGACGAAGCCTCTTCCGATATCTCAGTTGTTCGGCCTCCCCTTGGAGGAGTTATTCCTCTTATGCCTGATTTCTTCTTTCCTACTCTTCCTAATCCTGCCCCAGGACCAATTGGAGTGGACCCTCCTTCGGATGATGACAGTGATTCTGATAATCATGCTCCTCTTGAGCCTCCTCTTCCAGCCCCTCCTGTGCATACTCCTGCTCCTGCTCCTACTTCTGTTTCATTTCCTTTCCCTCTATATATGAATGATGGTGGTGTCAAGACGGAGCCCATGCAACAAGATGCTCTGAGACTTCTACATGGTGTGGTAGAAAATCCGCTTTTCCAGATGCCCCTGGATCCCAATTCATGCGCGGTGAGCTTCTTCATTTGCCCGAATACACTGACGGGACTCTCGATGAAGCTGGTGAGCTACGTGTCCGCTTGCAACATAAGTCTTTTCCCGGATATGTGCTCAACCTTGATGGAGCTTCTCCTCAGGCCATCAAAGATATCCTGAAGATCTTTTATGGTCATATGATGTCCCTTGTCACGGTCTATTGCTGGAACCCTCGGGATGCTGCTGTTGAGACAACAAAAGGTTTCACTGGTATTTTGGCCAACTGGTGGGAATTCCTCAGTGAGGAATCCAAGGAGCATATTTTTAATAGTCATGATGGTAATCAACAGGCCAATGCTCTTGATGCTCTCATTGCGGCTATATCCAATCAATTTCTACCGACATTCATAGATGACCGAGCTCAGGCTTCCAATGAGTTCTTCGCACTCAAGCTTTGTGATCTGTTCCAGTTGTCTACCTACAATGCCCATGCCCAGCAATTGGTTTATCGTGCTGGCATATTTGCTGATGTCTCCGCCAAGTGACATTATTTATTCAGTCTTCCACATAAGCTTGGTGAAGCAGTAAATTCGCTGATTGAAGGCCAAACAAAGATTCTCAACATTGACAATCAGCCTACAGAAGTCCACAAGACTGTTGCCGATTTCACCTTTGCAAATCTTTTCCAGCTTGTCCAGGTATACATCCGCAAGCAATGCACTGAATATACGCTGAAGAATAAGCTGAAGGAAATCAGTCTCGTGTCTCCTACTATTTGTCAGCAATTTCTTGGGCATCATGATTTTTGCCCTCCTGACTCCTCGTCCACAAGGATGTCTCGCCCATCCTCGCGTCGCAAATCCTCCTTCCGACGTGGCAAATGTTCCTGTGGTGGTTCTTCTACCTTTCCCCGATTGTGGAAATTACATTGGCACCGCCGTTACTCACGCCGTCCTCAGCGCTTTCTCCGCCGCCGACGAGTTCCTGCCAAAGCCACTGGCTACTTTATTTGTGGAAAGAAAGGCCACTATGCTCGCGACTGCTCCCAACAGCCCAAGAATCCACAACAGAAGCAATTAAAAGGATTCTTTGCTTTGGTTAACACTCCTGATGACTGGGAGGTAGTCTCTCAGGGTATTACTGATGAATCTCTCTATGAATGTTTCGAATCGGATACCCCTGAATGCTTTAACTGCCAACTCGCTCTACCCGAACATATGGAGGTCAGTCTTTTTATGAATCATCCGCCTTTCATTGATCTCCTTGATAGTTCTGATTCAGAAGGCGGTCCTGACACCCCCACAGATATCTTTGACTTCTTCATCCCTAACATTCCTACTCGACCTCCTTCTCGTAGAACATCTTTTCCTCTTTCTCTTCCCCGAGCTTCTATACCTCCATCTGTTACTCCATCCTCTTATCATGGACCTTCTGTCTTTCAGCCTCCACATGTTGTCCATGACACCTCTCATCTTTTACCTCCTCCATTTACTCAAGTGCCTGTTCAAACTCTTCATATTCCTACTCCCACTCCATGTACAGCCCAATTCCAAACTCTCCAAGATAATATAGCCCTCCTCAAAACCCATACGGCTACTATCTTGGCCCAGTGTACTCAACTCACTTCTACTCTTAACTCCCTCGATACCAAGGTTAGTACACATCTCCAAACTTGCTCTGTACAGCTTTCTCCTGCTGCATTTTCTTGCCATGATTTCTTCACCACTCCAGCTCCGCCTGTTCATAATCCCATGAAAACATGGCTTATCTCTGTCCAGTTATGCCCTCCTGGTGTGCCTCCTTATTCCCTTATTGCTCTCGTTGATACTGGTTCGGGTTTTAACATTTGTAAATATAATGCCCTTCCAGCCTATTGTTGGGAACCCTTGACGGATGCCAACCAAATGCATGGTTCCACCATGGGTGGTGGTATTATAGCCTGTAAATGCTTTGCCTCTAATATCTCCATATCCTTAGGCAATCAGCCAACGGAGATGAGTTTCTATCAGTTGGAATCTCAAGGCATTGATTTGGTAATTGGCAATGATTTTCTCAATCGTCATCTCCCTTTTGGGTTTTCCACTGACACTATGGCATTGACTATTAATCAGACTCTTGTACAGCTTCCTGCTAGGGAACGAGTCTCCAAGGTCTTAACACCTTATAAAGAAGACCTAGAAATAGTCAATCAAGCTTCTCCATTCTGTGATGTTCCTGAGCAATATCGGCAATCCCCAACTCCTTCTCCTCCAACGAATACTGCCCAGTTTAGTCCACCACCTCCTGATGCTCAGCCTCTGCTGACCGATCAAGAATTGCAGGATCTTGTACATGATTTGGTGGCTAAAGACACAGCAAAGCAGCTACGACGCCAAACACATACTTTGCTGTTATGTGACACACTGGCCCAAATGGAGCAACAACTGATCACTGATTGTAGCAGTAATTCCCCACAGGCTTTCCGCGATATCTTCCACTATCAGATTGGTCTGCCAACTAAAGACGGATGTCGCCCTTATAAAGAAAGTCCTTATGGGTTCACAGCAGAAGATCGTATTCTGTGTAATACGGAAATCAATGACCTCCTGGCTCAAGGGTTGATTAAAGAATCCAAATCTGAATGGGCCGCCGTCGCATTCTATGTCAATAAACACTCCGAACAGAAGCATGGTAAGAAGCGGTCGGTCATTAACTACAAACCACTGAATAAATGTCTTATCTCTATTGCATATCCTCTGCCAAATAAAGAATATCTGATGCAAAAGAATATCCCTAAACCCTAAACCCTAAACCCTAAACCCTAAACCCTAAACCCTAAACCCTAAAACCCTAACCCCTAAACCCTAAAACCCTAACCCCTAAACCCTAAACCCCTAAACCCTAAACCATTTCCCATTCAGCAGGCATGGGAAGTGCATCAAACTTAAATCGCGTCACCTCGGCATTGGTTGCACCATACAAAACACATTCATCGGGAGAGTGAATGTTGCGAGGTATCGGATTGATGGTTGAAACCAAGTAGTTGATACTACGGATATGAATCGCACAGTGCTCAGACTTTGGTTTCATATGCAGCCCTTTAGCCTGTACATAGAGGCGGAGGGCTGTGGAAAGATGTGGATTAGAGAGGGACATCTTGAAGTTGGGATATACAACTGTGTACACGGGTTCCTTGTTAAGGGAACCATGAAGAAGACCAATGCGTGCAGCATGTATAGACAAATGTCTGGTATCAACCAGACTAACCATGCAGGTGGCGTTGACGCCAGACCGGAACAAAGGCTCAATAGCTAAAACAAAACATCCAAAATGGATGTAATTATAGCTAGACCGAGTGAAAGTGGCAATCTCGGTAGGCGTAAACAAAGGCAAATACACATCAGTATTTCCTTCATCTGCAATGTTGATACAGACTTCAGAAATTTTGATGTGGCGAAGAGCTTTATATTGAAAAGTTGAAAATTTGTACACTTCTTCGGGATCTATCAGCGGCAGGTTCCAAGAAGCCTTGGAATCTGTGAGTTCGGTGGATGTGGAGGCGGAACGGGGAGTAGAGAAACGAGCAGAGATAGCACGAATGAGCTTAGCCATATGGAAGACAGGACGAATGCAGTTCTTGATGTAACTTACGTCACGCTAGTGGCTTCAACCTCTCACGGCACTCTCGGCCTTCAACGGGGAGCCGATTAGCGACCTGGTCCCAGACCTCTTCGCAAGAAGATGGACAAGAACTACACAAGGCTTTGATACCAAATAACTCCTCCTAATCCAAACAAGGATTGGCGAAGAAGAACCTCCACAGGAACATTTGACGCGGCGATGGGAAGAAGTGCGTCGAGAGGAGAGGCGAGAGGATCGAGCCATCCTTGTTGAAGAAGATTCGGTTGAGCAAAAATCATGGTGCCCAAGAAACTGCTGGCAAATCGTAGGAGAAACAAGACTAATTTCTTTCAGCTTATTCTTCAAAGTATATTCTGCCTTTCTTGAACCAAAGAAGGATGTCGCCCTTACAAAGAAAGCCCGTATGGGTTTACAGCAGACGATCGTCTATTGTGTAATACGGAAATCAATGATCTCCTGGCTCAAGGGTTGATTAAGGAATCCAAATCTGAATGGGCTGCCGCTGCGTTCTATGTGAATAAGCACTCCAAACAGAAACGTGGTAAGAAGCGGTTGGTAATCAACTACAAACCAGGCAAAATTGATGATAGGGGGCGAAGATGGAATCCATAAACTTTTGAAATTCGACAGGGGCGGTCTTTAATCCGAAAGAAGAAGAACCTCCACAGGAACATTTGACACGGCGATGGGAAGGTTGATTAAGGAATCCAAATCTGAATGGGCTGCCGCCGCGTTCTATGTGAATAAGCACTCAAACTGTCCGGTACACTGGCTGTCTCAGAAGCAGAAGTGCTGGCGATCGAGATATGGGAAGCATCTGCAGAGGGAATATTGAGTGGGGGAAGTTGGCTAACTTGTTGTTGGATATTAGCCAAAGCACGTGTTTGGTCTGGACCCCAGGTAGGACCATCTTTGCAGAGACAAAGCTGGAGGAGATATCGATCCTTGGCAAGATGCTGGTAGAATGGAGAAATGTAATTGAGACAACCAAGGAAGCGTTGGAGTTGTTGGCGATCACGAATCTCCGAGGGGAAAGCTGCCAGGGCTTTCAGCACATGGTCCTGTAGTTGAATGGCACCATTGTGGATAATGACGCCCAGAAAATCAATCGAGGGTTTGCCGATCTGGATCTTAGAGGGAGAGAGAACTAAACCCTTTTGGTGGAGAAGATCATATATCACCTGGAGATGCCCTAAACCCTAAACCCTAAACCCTAAACCCTAAATTGAAGGGGAAGAAGAGCAAGAGGGAGAGAGTGAGAGAGAGAGAAGACTCAAGGTTTGTGGGTGTGAAGTGATGAGCCACACCACAAACTCATTTGTTTTATTAGGATTAGGTTTACCCTATGACTGTCTTAAGACAGTCATAGGTGTCCTATCTTTAATGAAGGGTTGGCAATGTGCCTTTACCCCAACAACCTCCCACCTAAAGGCCAATGTGCCTAAAGGGGAGAAAAGAATAAAGATTACAGCAATATACAGTTACTGTATACAAGACCATAAAATAAGAATGGTCTCATCCTAATCCCATGATGTGGCGGCAATGTGCAAACCGCTCTGTAGGCAAGCTCTTAGTGAGCAAATCTGTAGGATTATCATCAGTATGCACTTTCACAAGCTCAAGTCGCTTGTCTTCCAGTACATCCCTGATGAAATGATATTTCACTT
The DNA here is from genome assembly GCF_047967505.1 of Dipteris shenzhenensis. Lineage (NCBI taxonomy): Eukaryota > Viridiplantae > Streptophyta > Polypodiopsida > Gleicheniales > Dipteridaceae > Dipteris > Dipteris shenzhenensis. The sequence goes on from NC_141608.1 coordinate 15,927, forward strand.
CAATGTGCTTGGTCTTCTGATGAAAGACCGGATTCTTTGCCAACATGATAGCACTCTGACTATCACAATGCAAAACTGGCATATCTCCTGTAATGCCCAAATCTCCCACCAGCCGAGTAAGCCATATTGCTTCCTTGCAAGCCTCAGTGGCTGCAACATATTCAGCTTCAGTGGTTGACAGTGCAACACATTTCTGCAACCGAGACACCCATGATATAGCACCTCTTGCAAATGTGAAAATATAACCGGTAGTAAACTTCCGGTTATCTGCATTCCCTGCATAGTCTGAATCTGTAAAACCATGCACCAATGCATCCTGCCTACCATAGCATATGCACAAGTCTTTGGTACCCTTGAGATACCTCAAGACACCTTTCACTGCTTCCCAGTGCCGCTTGCCTGGATTTGCCATATACCTGCTGATGACTCCCACCGCAAAAGCAATATCCGGACGAGTGGCAACCATGGCATACATCAAAGATCCAACTACAGATGCATACGGAACCTTGGCCATTTCAGCCTTATCATCATCTGGGGCTGTCCTTACTGCTGAGTTTTTTTTTAAAAGCATTAATCTCATGCTGAGATTTACTGGCAATAAGCATGTCATCCACATATAGAATGAGTAGCATCAAACTGCCATCCTTTGCCCGTTTGGTGTACAAGCAATGATCGGTCTCACACCTATGATACCCTTGGGACTGCATGAAGGCATCAAACTTCTTGTACCATTCTCTTGGCGCCTGCTTGAGCCCATACAAGCTCCTCTTGAGCTTACACACAAGCTGCTCTTTCCCTTTAACAGCATATCCCTCTGGCTGACTCATATAGATCTCATCATGGAGATCTCCGTGAAGAAAAGCTGTCTTCACATCCATTTGACATAAATCCATGTCATCATGAGCAACAAGAGCTAACACTGCTCTCAAAGTAGTCATCTTGACTACAGGGGAAAAGATCTCATCAAAGTCAATGCCCTTCTCCTGCTTAAATCCCTTGGCAACCAATCTGGCCTTATACCTCGGTAAAGCATTTGAATCCACTTTGACTTTGTAAACCCACTTGCATGGCAAAACCTTTCTGCCTGCAGGTAACTGCACCAAGTCCCATGTATCATTCTGAAGTAGGGAGTCCATTTCTGACTGCATGGCTTTCTCCCACTTCTTTTTCTCTGTTTTTCCCATAGCTTCCTTGAAGCTGGAAGGCTCACCACAGTCTGTCAGCATGATAAAATCAGCCACATTATTGGCTCCTGGAACAAACCTGGCAGGAGGCCGTTTTGCACGGGTGCTCCTCCTAACAAAATGTTCCAGATTAGGCTGCTATCCAGCCTGTTCTTCATGCATGATGGGTGGCTGTACCACCATATCTGGCTGTTCTACAGCCCCATCTGCTGGCATATCTTGTGGTGCATCATTGGCAAAATTATCTGGCTGATTTTCAGCCTGTATACCCTCTTGAACAGGGTTATCTGCAGCAGCCTGCTGCTGCATATAAATGGGCATTCTTTGCTGTCCAACATCATCATAAATAACCCTCCTGTATTCCACAGGTTGCACGGGTTCCTTGTGTACACTATCCTCTTTAAAGATGACATCATTGCTGCGTATAATCTTCCGTTTAACGGGATCCCATAACCTGTACCCCATTTCACCTTCGTCACCATAACCCATAAAGATGCATCTGATAGACTTTGGATCCAGTTTGGTGCGCAGTTCTTTGCGTACATGAGCAAAGCACTCGCAGCCAAATACACGTAAGTGCTTTTATGAAGGTGGCTTGCCAGACCACACCTCCTCTGGCACTTTCAACTCCAAAGCCTTGTTTGGCGACCTGTTAATAATGTGAACTGCTGTTTGCACGACTTCTGCCCAAAAGCCATGGGGTAATGCAGCATAAGACAACATACATCGAACCTTCTCCTGAATAGTTCGATTCATCCGCTCACTTGCACCATTTTGAGATGCATTATGAGGGGCTGTGAGTTCCTGTTTGATGCCCTTAGCTTGGCAAAACTGCACAAAAGCATGTGACACATACTCACCCCCATTATCGGACTTGAGGCAATTGAGCCTGCGACCTGTCCGATTCTCAACCTGAGCAACAAACTTCTTGAAAGCATCTAAGGCATCTCCCTTATGCTTCAAGAAATAGACCCACACTTTGCGTGTGGCATCATCAATGAAAGTAATAAAATATTTTGCACCCCCTAGTGATAACTGTGGCATCTCACACAAATCAGTGTGCACTAGATCAAGTGGTGCTCTATTCTGGGGAGTTCTCCTCTTATGAGGAGTCACAGAATGCTTGCCAAATATACAATGATCACAAGTAGGCAAATCTGAAAAAGAAAGAGGCGGCAGATAACCCAAACGTGACAGTTCTTGCATTCCTTTAACAGACATGTGTCCCAACCGGCTATGCCACAATGATTTGGCAGCTCGGTTATGGCAACAACATGATTACCCACACTGGAAACATAAAGAGGGTACAAGGTATCACTCTTAAAACCCTCAGCCACTACAGCCTGGCCATCAGTAATCACCCATTTGGAATCCCCAAATGTGGTGTGGTAACCACTGTCATCCAATAAGCCAGTGCTAATCAGATTTTTCTTAATTTGCGGCACATGGCGGACACCATCAAGCATGAATATGCGTCCATCAGGAAATACTATCTGTATACTGCCAATCCCTGCAATCTGACATGCATAGTTGTTCCCAAGATGAACAACTCCATGAGTACCTGTGTAGGAAGTAAACCACTCCCTATGAGGAGTAACATGAAAAGAGGCACCTGAATCCAAGAGCCAGGTGTGCATGTCGTGACCATCAATAACCAAGGCATGTGCTATTACAGCAAAAGAGCATAAAACATCATGTATGTCACTGTCACTGTCCTCTGCTGCAACATTCACTGCATCCAAGTCATCTGCCTTGGCCTTGCCTTTGCCTTTGCTTGCATTTCCTGCATCCTTTGTTTCAGCCTTCTTGGCTTTCTGATCCCGTATGAACTTGAAGCACTTAGACTTCACATGTCCCTTCTTGCCACAATAAAAGCATTCAATATCCTTTTTGCCACGGGACTGACTTCGGGATTTGGACTTACTAGCAGATCTCCCCTTCTGCTGAGTCCTGCCTCTATCCTGTACCTGCAAAGCATTTGAAGACTTGCTGCCCGCATTATTTTTCTTGCTCATCTCCTCCATAAGGAGAGAGCTCTCCACATCAGCATACATAAGAATGACATTTGAATTTGACAGGGTGGTCTTGAAAGTATCCCAACTCTCAGGGAGGGTACACAACAAGAAAGTTGCCTTGAACTCCTCATCAAGATTCAATCCCTGTGCAATCAGCTGTGTAAAGATGGCATTGAACTCACTCAAGTGTGAGGTCATAGCTGTACCTTCCTTCATGCGAAGATCAACCAGCTTCTTCAACCAATAAACCTTACTGGCTGAGCTCTTTTGGGCATACAATTCTTCTAGCCTTTGCCATAGACCATAAGAGGTCTTTTCAGCCTGAACATTGAACACAAGGGTATCAGAAATAGTAAGCATGATAGCTGCCCTTGCGGACAAATCAAGCTCCTCCCAGTCATCAGCTGCCATGTCAGATGGCTTGACACCCTTCAGCCTTATGGGCTTAGAAATCTTCTTTAACAGAAGTACATTCAAGCACTGTTCTGCCCATAATGCATAATTATTGCTCCTTCCAGTTTCTTTATGTTCAGAATTGAAGAATCACTTCCCCCTGATGCCATATCAGATAAGGAAAGTATCTGACTCCCTGGAAGTAAAAAAAAGACTGAATAAAAATTCTGATTTCTCAGAAAAAAAAAAAAAACCTCCTCTATTCAAGAGCCAGAAGCACTCTCAATGGTGCTGTTTTTTACTGTCAGGAAAATCTGCAGCAAAACAGTAAATGACCCTGCAAATACTGTACCTTCTGACACACTGTACCATGCTCAAAGAGGCATAAAAACAGTAATTTCAGACTGCTGCAGCTGCTCAACAAGTGCTTAACAGTGCATAATCATCTGACAAAGCACAAACACTGCTGTAAACACTGCTGTACTGACTGTACTGATCACTTCTCCCACCTCAGATGAGGTATTGCACTGGGTTAATATGCATAAACCACTTGGCAAACACCCCAAAAAAAAAAAAAAAATTACACTTCAGCCTGTCACACAGCCTGCAACAGAAAATGGGATAAATCCCAAGCAATCGCCCTTATACCAAGGGGATAAAATGCATCTGAAGATCTCTGTCGGTGACCCAAGTGCTATCAAACAAAATCTGGGCAAAAGCCCCTTGATCTGACACCTGAACCAAGTGAAAAACACCTCAACACTGAGGTAGCATGCAATATGAAAATCTCTCTGACAAAATCATCCACCAGTGTAATGCATATACTGCCCTGTGTAGAAATGACATACATAGATCCCAACGTACAAACACTCAATGAGGAACCTTTTGAGCATTGTCAACGATGGACAGTTAGGGACCGAGTAAACTCGATGCGCCCTGGCCAAGCGTGGCTCAACTGAAGTTCTCTGAGTGTGGCACAAGAAATGTGACCTGCAAGAAAATGTCACCTCAACACTGCGGAAATCAAGACAAATGTGTGCACTCTGGCACCACACTGCCTCAAGGCATACAATGCATCACCTTCTGGGTAAAAGCCCTATGATCTGCTCACCTGTGAACTGAGATTCAAACCCAGTAAAAGCATATGTCCTCTTGTAAAAACAAGGCATTACATTCCCAGAACAGAATAACTGTGCAATCAACCACACACTGTGGTTCTCTTCACCTCAAGCACGAGATGAATGAAAGTACTTGCTGTACTTTCAAGATAAGACAGTTTTGTGAACTGAAAAATGACCCTGAATCAAGAGGAATGAAGAGCAGAATGCTATTCCACCTCTCTTTCTTCCCCAAACAAAAAATGCCTTTTGTACTTTCGTACTTGCTGTACTTGTACAACAGCCAGATCCAAGGAGAAAAAAAAATTTCTTCTGACACAGATCCCAAAAAAAAAACCAAAAAATGTACCTCCCTGCTGCACAAAATCAGAAGCAGCTCCCTGCTGTAGGACCTGTCAACATACAGTACAGTAATCTGTACCAGTTGAAGAGGGCCGTCCGTACGGATGTACGGACGTACGGCCACCGTACGACTGTACGGCGCGTGAAGGAGGCCTGCGGCAGCTCCTACGCGCTGCACCGATGTGCTGCTCCCTGCTAGGTGGCGCGATGCTGCGCCGCCCTGACCTGCGCAATGCAAAGAAAAACCGTCGCCTTTGCTGCTCGACGCGCGGCTGCCCTGCGCCCTGATCTGCTGCGCCGCCTGCGCCCTGATCTGCTGACCTACGCCCTGATCGACGAAGCTCGTCTGTACAGATGTACGGACGACGTACGGCGCTGTACGACGCTGTACACCTGCGTAGGGGTCGAGGATGGTAAGGGCTAGGCTAGGGAGTGGAGGGGAATGGCTCTGATACCAGTTGAAAGGGACTGAAGGGGAAGAAGAGCAAGAGGGAGAGAGTGAGAGAGAGAGAAGACTCAAGGTTTGTGGGTGTGAAGTGATGAGCCACACCACAAACTCATTTGTTTTATTAGGATTAGGTTTACCCTATGACTATCTTAAGACAGTCATAGGTGTCCTATCTTTAATGAAGGGTTGGCAATGTGCCTTTACCCCAACAATTGGTTGTTGGTACTCTTCTGCACACTTGATCTTTTCCTCTTTGGTAGAGGGCACCTTCTAAGAATAAGAAAGTACTTGCCCTTTTCACGAGCCTCCTCTTTTGTACCCTTGTGAAGTCTTGTGGAAATTCACCTTCCAAGATGTAGCTCACTATGGGAGCCAGTGTCTCCATTCCTTGGTACCGTGGTTGCTTAATAGCCGCTGCAGCCAAGACTACTTGCATTTCCTTTTTAACACATGCAACAGCTTGTTGTGCAAGCAGATCAGCATCCTCATTTTGTTTCCTAGGAATATGATACAGTTGCACTTCTTCAAACTGATTAAACAACTTACGGATAGCATGAACCTTTTGCCTTAGCCTTTCATTCTTGCATGCCCAGATGCCTAAAATCTGCTTTACAATAAGAAGTGCATCCCCTTTTACCATGAGACATTGTATCCCTTGATTGATGCACACCTTCAAGCCATGAAGTAGTATGTCGTACTCTGCTTCATTGTTGCTATTAGAACTTGGCAAGTTGACCTTCTCCTTCATAACCACCTCTCCACTTGGGTTGAGTAGCACCAGCCCTCCCCCTGCTTTACCTGTGACTTTTCTAAAAGCTCCATCAAAGAACAAGGTGAATGCATTAGGTATAGTTTTGGGTGGTGGCAATGGTAGGATCTTTACTTCAGGCACCTTAATCTCCTTTTCATGCACTCTAAAAGTGAGAATCCCTGCCAATTGTGCACGCACACTATCTTCTACCTTGAATGAGTATTGGAATTCTTGTAATTCCATAACCCATTTTGAGATTCTAGAACTCAGAGTCATTTGAGAAGACACCTAAGGAAATAAATTTTCTACAGTGAGAATTACAAAAGGCTTTGGTAACAAGTAGGATCTAAATTTCCTCACTGCAAAAATAAGTGCAACCATCATAAGCTCTGCCTCTATGTAGCCTTTCTCCAAAACATTCATGACCCTACTAGCACAACAAATGGGCCGCATCCTAGTACTGTGGGGATCTTGTTGTAACAAAACTGAACCCACTGTTTCCTTTCTGACACTAGAGCTAACAAAGAAAGTGTACTCCCAACAAGGAGGCATGAGTGTTGGTAGCTCTGACAAAATGACTTTAATGTTACAAAAGTACTCCTCAAGCTCATTAGACCAAGCAAACTCTACTTGTTGAGTCAATTTTTGCAAGGGGTGAAGTAACTCTGAGGCGAAGTGAATGAAGCGTGACATGTACTTCACCTTTTGAATGAATGAGATGACCTCCTTGAGATTCTTTGGAGATGGTAGATCGATAAGAGCCTTTGCCTTTGTAGGATCCACCTCAATGCCTTTGGAAGAAACCTTATGACCAAGCAAGATTACTTCATCCTCACCGATATGACATTTGTCGGGATTGAGTTGGCCCCCCATGTTGTAAAGTTTCTTCAAGCCTTCTTCCACCTTCTGCACATGCAATGACTTAGAGCTATAGATGCAAAAATCATCTATGAACACTCGAATGGATTTCCCAAAGAATGATTGAAACACCATGTTCATGAAACGTTGAAATGTGGAGCATTGGTCAAACCAAACGGCATGACTCTAAAAGCATAACAACCCCAAGGAGTGATGAAGGTTGTTTTCAATTGATCCTCCAATGCAATCCCAATTTGAAAGTAACCAGAGTAGCCATCACATACCGTATACTTCTCATGACCTGCTACCTCATTTAGGATCTCATCTTGAAATGGGAGAGGAAAGTGGTCCCTTTTTGTCGCCTCGTTGAGGGGACGATAGTCCACACATACCCTCCATTTGTCGTTCTTCTTGGGAGTGACCACGACAGGAGAGACCCACTCTGAATTTTCTACAGGATATATGAACCCCGCTGCTAGAAGCTTCCTCACCTCTTTGAGTAGTGCTTGCTCCTTGATGACTCCTAGCCTTCGTAGCTTTTGTGCCTTAGGTTTGGCTTCTGGCTTTAGCTCGATCTTGTGTTGAATGGCCTCTACGCCATGCACATCTGTGTAATCTTTAGCAAAAAGCCTAGGAAATTTCCTTAGTACACATTTAAACTCCTCTCTTTCCTCCGATGTAAGCTTTTTTGAGAGCATAGCATCAAACATTTCTTCATCATGCATAATTTGGTTTTCTTGAGAGCCTACCTCCTCTAGACCTTGATAGGGTATCTCTTTGTCTTTTTCTCTGAATCTTACCCCCATGACTTCAATGGAAGACTCCTCTTCCATAGTGCTACTGCTACTTTCTTCCTCTGAGGTGTCATGAGTCCAATCCTCCTCTGTTTCGCCTTGAGAAGATTCTTCATTTATCTCCTCTTGTCGTTGCTCCTTCATGTCAAAGATAATCTTCTTATGGTTTTCATTCCTGCAGATTAGCTTTCCATTTTCCCAATCCTGCAAAGCTCGCATTCTCATTAGCCATGGTCTACCTAGGATAAATGGATAACCACTTCCCTTGGTAGTCATAACATAAAAATTAACAACCTTCTTAATGCCAAACACTTCCACAGAAACATTCTTACAAATCCCAAGACACTTTGCTTTGCTATTGTTTGCCATTTTCACCTTAATTTCAGGTGTTTCATGAATATGCATGCCTAGTCTTTGCACAAGGTCCTCTGTCATGATGCAAATTTGTGCACCCCCATCTACTAGACCCTTCTTAACTAGCCTTCCCTTGATGTAGCAATCTAATACAGGTGTAATGTCCTCATCCATCTCGGCTCGTGAAATTTTTACAACAGGCACATTCTCTTTTGCTTTTCTCCTAGTGCTTACAGCCTTTGTTAATTCTCTCCTAACTTGTGGACATAAGGCTAGAAATTGAGGCCATGAGATATCAGGACCCTTACCTCTCATGTCTTCCAAAAGGCTATATGGAGCCATACCATGTCCAAGGGGGAAATCTTGGAGGTTTATACGACGTCATCTCCTCTTGACTTCCTTGTTCTCCTTCATTTTCTTGGCTCGTCCAGAGTCACTTTGTGAGGTTACTCCCTCCTTCTCCTTACCTTTTCCACGCCCACGCTTAACACCATTTGCTTCAATGTCAGCCTCTTTTGGTGTTGTAACTTCTACCACATGCACATTTGGGTCCGGCAAGGGTGGCAAGTCTTTTGTCTTATTTAACAATGAAGCTCCCTCAACACCCTTTACCTGTCCTGATTTAAGTGCTCATGATTCCAGCGTTTGTGGATGTACAAATGCGCTCTGACGAAATGCCTGCTGCAAGCATACAAACGCACTCATGTTTTTTGCACATGCCTTTCTTGACTGAGAGCTTTCCTGCTCTGCATCTTTAAGATTACAATCACGGGGAGAGATTTCTTCATGGCTAGGTTCTGTATTTCGGGCTTGTATTTTCACCTTTCTAGCTCCAGGCCCATCGCCTTCTGCAAATTTAGTATCTCAATTGCGACTATCGGGGCTGTCATCCATCGCTTTTAGAAGCTCTAGCACAAGTGCGCAGGAGAGTCCCAAGCTGAGTTGAAGACTGCATTCTTCGACACCAGTGGTGACAACCAAACCCGATGAGGGTTGCAAAGCTTCTCTAACTGTCCACTCAAAAATCTGTAAGTTGCATCGAAAAGTAGCTTTTAATACCAAACCCCTTTATTCCAGGTGCATTCAGTAACTCCAACTACTCACAAGCGACCACAGATCTACACACGCATTCGACATAACACATGCACAACCAAACTTAAAGATGAATTCAACAACAGCATGTGAGCTTCGAGTCTTTTATAACATAGATACATACCTGCTCATGGATGATCCCCATCTGAATGCGGCGAAGAATTGAATGAGCTGCATTTGCACCGGTATTTACAGCCTTTCTGACGTACCTTTTGTTGGTACTCTGTGCTTCCTTTTGTGTCAACATGATTCCTGGCTCACACTTCAAATCATGAGATGACAAACCCCCCTCCCCCAAGCCTTCGTCCCTTGAGGCACTATGGGGGGTGTAAGGGCCAATGAATCGCATGTGAAGTGGGTTCATGCAATGACTCGGCAAGTCGGCCATAAGCAAGCCATTTGGGTCTTGTTCGACATTTATTGAATAAAGGCCGGCAGATTCAATTGACAATGCCCACATCATCTCAGCTGACATTTGAAGGTACGATAAATCGACAGTAAAACCTGCATTTCCTCCCGGTCCTGCGGAAATGCCTCAGAGCCTCTTGATCTTCCAATGCTGCTGGAGCCTGACATTCAGAAAGTTAAAGAAAATTTATGATGAGTTAGCCTGTGTTTGTCAGGAATAGCTACATACATACTTTACGCATGTACGTACGTACATACTTCCATGATCATACCTCATGAGGGCTCCATAAAAGACGGCCTCTCTGTCAACCTGTTGTTCTAGTGCCTTAGCAGTTTGTTTTAGATACTTCCCAACTTTCTGCGTGAGTAAAGTGTTTTAAGCAAGCTAGATCAACCCTTGGTCCTAATGATAAGATGTGTGTACTAATTAGTTAGCCATTGGTGCAGGCCATATGACCAAAGAGCGCTGAGGAATGATAATAAATAATATTATTCTCAGATTGATAATCCATAAAAATCGGCAAAAGCTTTAGTAAAGTAACTGAGGATGTCAACCTGTATGCACACCCGCAAGAAGTTTTGGGCATTTCCCCTTGTGGGAAAGAGGTCCCATTTCCGTTATGATTCCCTACAGTGCTCAACATCATGAGCTTCTCCAGACGAGTAGTAGCATACCTAGCTAGGTGCCGTGGGAGGCAGGGGGCTGTCGCCCCCTCCCAGAGCTGGTAGCTCCCTGCCCCCGACCACAGACTTAGCTAGGTAAGCTAAACCTAACCTGTGGAAGCTCATGATGTTGTCGTGATTGAAAAAGTGGGAATTATAGTGGGAAAATGTACATAAAATCATGTTAAAAACAACAAGCAAGTACAAATATATTTAAGGATGCTCAAGAAATTATAGTGCAAGAACAAGACTAAAACCTGCAATGTTAAAAGACAAGACGAAGCATAAAAAAATTTAATGCTTGATCACATAACTTAGACAGCTTTGAGCAAGCTCATTTCGTCAAGCATAATCCCTCTAGCAGGCAGATTAGAAGTCCTCACAACCATAAGAAGCTTTTGACACTTCCCCACTATAATTCCCACTGAGCTGGAATACAGATTCTGCAGTATAACATCCATTTAACCTTAAGAGAGACCTATGGAAATCACATGACTCAAATCCATGTAACCTAAAAGAAACCTGTGGAAATCACATTTCTACCAAAATATTTACAAAAGTATGGCAAATTAATGAGGTTCGCATTCCTCCTCGAATAGCTCCATGCAATCAATCATTTCGTCCTCCAAGATCTCCTCTTCGACTCCCATTATACTTTGACTGAAATATATAAACATCACATTTCCAGCTTCCCTCGACTGTACCATGTTGGACAAAGACACGTCCCCATGCAAGACCTTGAATCCATGAATGTAGCCTAGCGCATGCTTGGCTGTCATCGCCAGAGCCATGCGGTCCATCCTATCTTGCAAATTGCATTTGGTAAGTGCATCACCTTCCAATGAGAGTGCCAAAAAACCCATAAAACCACCCCATAGTGAGCCATAACACAGCAATCGTGGCACAGCTACTCCTTGTACCTTTTGCAGAACATGATAGGCAACGACTTCCTTGTAGAAATCCTCGAGCTTGTCCTGGTCTTCTGTAAAGTCGAACATTTTTATGGCAGCAGGCTCATCCCATACAGTAGCTTCTCTAACAATGACAGTTCCAGCACTTGATGTCGAATTCTGCCAACCCCTTGAACCAGTCAACAAGCGAATGCGCACCATCTCGCTTGCGAATCCAGCATGATGATGTTACAGGTTGCTGAAAGGAAAGCATACTTGGCTCATCGTAGGTGCTTGTAGAAGATGGTTCTTGCTCTAGAGCGGCTAATCTCTCTTTGCCTCCTTTGTGGGATGACGGCTGCCTTGTGTGCTTTCTCTTCTGCTTGGGAGGAGTGACAAGTTTTCTAGCCAGTGGGGTCCCGCCAGCCTGATCAACAATAGATTTGGGAATAGGCATCGCATTCTGTGCCAGGTAACACATAAAGAGCAAGCATCTCCGAACACCCACTAGATCATCATGTGAGAAAACCCTCGAAATCATCAAGACCTTATCTTGGGGATTCCCAATCCACTTGAGAAATATATGAGCACAACACACCATAAACAGATTCCTCCAATATCATGTACAGGTACACTTGAGCGACCCCAAATCTCACTTTGTCGCGCTCAGTCGGAGAATCGGAAGAAAGAAGATCTACTACATGCTCCCCTTGTTTCAATCTGAGTTGCCAAGGTGGTTTCACTTCGATGGGCAATTTACATTTGACCCAAATATCAGGGCGATTCGGATCAATGGAGAAGCAGGCCCAATCCACATTGGAGTTCACGCAAGCAATGGATTCTGTAGCATTTAATACAAGGCCTAAGCCTAGACCGCTATCAAGAGTCTCATTGACAGGGTTGAACACACATACCATCAGTGCTGCACGTACCTCGTCCTCTTTGTTGATGACCATATTCCGACCAAGAAGGGCTTTGCGTGGGTAGACTTCAGAAGTATGCACCTGTGCTAAGCGTTCACAGGGGCTTGTGTTGGAAGGAGCGCTTGGAGTATTCCACCATGCTGCAAGATCTTGTTCAAAAGTATCCCACTTCTGCACTACGTAAGGCGTCCTTCCACCTCCCATGGGCCTAGTCTTGCCTGTACTCTTCCTCAGATGATCAGGGTGATACCTCTCTGGTTCCACGCCCTCGATCTTCAAGGAAGCAAGAGTTTGTGCCATCGCCATATTTGGAAGCTTCTCCCTATCTGGAAGCTTCTCCGTCAAACCTCTATGTATCTGCAATAAGGAGTTTTTACGTTTAATTTCTTCTAATACACATGGTGATGAAATTATTTTTATAAGATGAGTGGCAACTGTATCAAAAAGAAAAAGATGATTGATTTGACAAAAGTTAGACGATTTTGCAATGTATGCAATGATGGATGTGTTCTCAACCAAAATGTGTCGTGGCGATGGATGGATGGGGAAATATCTTCAACATCGGAGATGTGGCAATATGAGGTACATTCTATTGTAAGATTGGTAAGAGCAGTTGCAACCTCTGAGATGTGGCAATATGAGGAACATTCTATTGTAAGATTGGTAAGAGCAGTTGCAACCTCTCAAAGATGCACTAATGGCTATGGTGCATGCAAAAGTAGTTATGGCAATAAAGTTTCCAATGTCGCGCATAAAACATAAGGTGAAAGGGTACAAATCCCTCTACCGTATACCACCTAATGTGCATTTAAGAATTTTGTGGAACATTTCTTTGTAAACACTTTTCATCGCGACTATGGGGGGTGTATTGCGACTATCGGGGGTGTCATCCATCGCTTTTAGAGGCTGTAGCACAAGTGCGCAGGAGTGCCCCAAGCTGAGTTGAAGACTGCATTCTTCGACAGCAATGGTGACAACCAAACCCGATGAGGGTTGCAAAGCTTGTCGAACTGTCCGCTAAAAAATCTGTAAATTGCATCCAAAAGTAGCTTTTAATACCAAACCCCTTTATGAGATCAAAATCATCATTGCTTTAGTTTTGACAAAGATCACCTAGAAAATTTAATTCTGTAAAGATGATAGGGCAACTTACAGATTTATGTAGATCACTGTTTTTGTATTATAATTACAAAAGTCATAGGGAAGATAATACAGACAAGACAATCGATAAATCATCACAACTTAATACTAGCTTTTGGCATCATAATGTGCATTGCGATTATCGGGGGTGTCATCCATCGCTTTTAGAAGCTCTAGCACAAGTGCGCAGGAGTGCTCCAAGCTGAGTTGAAGACTGCATTCTTCGACACCAGTGGTGACAACCAAACCCGATGAGGGTTGCAAAGCTTCTCTAACTGTCCACTCAAAAATCTGTAAGTTGCATCGAAAAGTAGCTTTTAATACCAAACCCCTTTATGAGATCAAAATCATCATTGCTTTAGTTTTGACAAAGATCACCTAGAAAATTTAATTCTGTAAAGATGATAGGGCAACTTTCAAATTTATGTAGATCACTGTTTTTGTATTATAATTACAAAAGTTATAGGGAAGATAATACAGACAAGACAATTGATAAATCATCACAACTTAATACTAGCTTTTGGCATCATAACTTTATAAAATCAAGAAATAAGCTAAAGAACATGGTCAATGACCATTGGCCAGGCAAGGAGATGACGCCACACAGGCCCTGAGGTGGAGGGAGGAGGAAGAGAGGCGCATTTCATCTTGTGGAGGCCTGATTCTGCAAATCTGGCAGTGATTGCATGCAGTGATTGCATGCCAGGAGGCTGCCCTCACCTATATAAACAAGCTAAATGGCTCATTTTTAGGCACTTTTGGAAGTGAGGAGCTCTCTCCTTCACTCTCCCAAAAAGGTAATAGCAACTCAAGTTCTTGTGAAACCCTAACCCTAACCCTAATTCCTCCATTTCTATGGTTTTTTCTATAATCCGAGAGAGAGGTAATTAGAGGTTAGCCTACCCTCATGCATCCATGAGCTATGGGCTTGTCAAATTAATGTTTTTCTAGTGATATTTCAGTATACTTAGTCTGTCCCTCTCTTATTTACTCTCTAATCCCTCTCAAATCTAGAGAGAGGTGACATTTTTAACCTAATTACGACTAATTCTAGAGAGATTAAGAGATTAAGCTCTGCCCTACCTTCAATGGACTTACAACTGCTCCAGCTTGTGTGGGTTTCTTCCTTGCAGATCTAAATGTCTGATTCCTCACTTCTCTTCTCTCTTGCTCAAATAATTCTTGCAAATCTTCATCTATGGACTGGTCTACAACCTGCACCTTATTTACCTTATTGTAAATCTTCATCAGCAACTTATCTGCTCGAAGAGGGCAATCCCTTTTCTTTCTACAAGAATGGCCTGAAGTATAACAAATATTACACACAGCAGAATGTGTGTAAATCTCATGAAGGTATTTTTGCCACCAAATTAAAGCTAAAGCTAAAATCTGTAGCATATCTTCTGTAGAACAGTCATGTTCTCCTTGAACACTCTCCCAATCTTTGAAATAGGTTGGGCAAACTCGCCAAGAATGGTGATGAGAGCCACACTCTGAGCACTTGTGAGTAGATTGTTGTAATCTTCTCTCCCACCGCTGCAAAAACTTCGATTTCTGCTCCATGGCTACTGCAAACTGTAGCTAGATCCTCCTCCTTCCCTTTGAAGTAAGCTCTGAAAGCAAGACTTCTGAGTTCGTTAGCATAGCAGTAGAATCACCAAAAAGGTCAAAGCTAACTAGAGGAAATATGCTGCACAAAGCTTCAGGCAGCCATAGCCATGGCCTGCAAAATTCAAGAAGTAGAGAGAGAGAGGTGCTCCAAGAAGTAGAAAGAGAGAAATAGACTGCCCGCTTCTATTAGTATTCAAAAAGATACATTCAAAAAGCCCCCTGCCCATTCATTTACAAGGCTTATATAGCCCACTCACACACACAAGGGCATGTTCACACCTAAGCTGCCCACAAACAACTTTTACATCCAACGAGTATTCGATGGATCCAAAAAACTGGCCTCATATTCTTACCACCTTGAGTGTCAGGGCTTTAGCAAATTAAACCAAATTTTGTGACTCAGATGGCTATGACATTACACCCATTCATATCTTGAATGACTCAAGGTTTGATGAGGAATACTACGAGGAGGAGTCCCAAGATGACATGGTCGTAGGAAAGGAGCATAATGCAATGGAATGTAATCTTGAACCTACATTGACAAGTTTTTGGGCAAGAGAGAATTAGCATGCTAGGTTCAAATTTAGCATGCTTAACGACCTTAGAGAACAATTAGCATTGAACACTAAAATAATATCATGATTAAAGTTGAGATTTTAGTTGAGTTAGGACCTGAGTTTAGTTCAAGGACATTAAGATCATTTCATGGTATAGAACAACCTGGAAAGGGGGGAGCACTTGCTTCAACATCCCTTAAAGCATCTCTTGAGTCACACTAGGCTTTGAACACATAGAGGCATAATTCACTAGTGTTAATCTTGAAAGAAAACATTTCCCTACAAACAACATAGAGACCCAATTGTCTACTATTAATCTTGAAAGAAAACATATCCCTATAAATGTTCACAAGTTAGCACAAAGAGATCAAGTGGGGAATGCATTGGAGCCAGGTGTGGTGATGACTATCTCATCAAAGACTGCTCGTTCTAGGATCACAATCTTAAAAATTGTAAATCTTTGAGGATATAAAGAAGAAGGATGATCAAAATTAGAAACTTTCTACATTTAATTAGGTGGTATACGGTAGAGGGATTTGTACCCTTTCACCTTATGTTTTATGCGCGACATTGGAAACTTTATTGCCATAACTACTTTTGCATGCACCATAGCCATTAGTGCATCTTTGAGAGGTTGCAACTGCTCTTACCAATCTTACAATAGAATGTTCCTCATATTGCCACATTTCAGAGGTTGCAACTGCTCTTACCAATCTTACAATAGAATGTACCTCATATTGCCACATCTCCGATGTTGAAGATATTTCCCCATCCATCCATCGCCACGACACATTTTGGTTGAGAACACATCCATCATTGCATACATTGCAAAATCGTCTAACTTTTGTCGAATCAATCATCTTTTTCTTTTTGATACAGTTGTCACTCATCTTATAAAAATAATTTCATCACCATGTGTATTAGAAGAAATTAAACGTAAAAACTCCTTATTGCAGATACATAGAGGTTTGACGGAGAAGCTTCCAGATAGGGAGAAGCTTCCAAATATGGCGATGGCACAAACTCTTGCTGCCCTGAAGATCGAGGGCGTGGAACCAGAGAGGTATCACCCTGATCATCTGAGGAAGAGTACAGGCAAGACTAGGCCCATGGGAGGTGGAAGGACGCCTTACGTAGTGCAAAAGTGGGATACTTTTGAACAAGATCTTGCAGCATGGTGGAATACTCCAAGCGCTCCTTCCAACACAAGCCCCTGTGAACACTTAGCACAGGTGCATACTTCTTGAGTCTACCCATGCAAAGCCCTTCTTGGTCAGAATATGGTCATCAACAAAGAGGACGAGGTACGTGCAGCACTGATGGTATGTGTGTTCAACCCTGTCAATGAGACTCTTGATAGCGGTCTAGGCTTAGGCCTTGTATTAAATGCTACAGAATCCATTGCTTGCGTGAACTCCAATGTGGATTGGGCCTGCTTCTCCATTGATCCGAATCGCCCTGATATTTGGGTCAAATGTAAATTGCCCATCGAAGTGAAACCACCTTGGCAACTCAGATTGAAACAAGTGGAGCATGTAGTCGATCTTCTTTCTTCCGATTCTCCGACTGAGTGCGACAAAGTGAGATTTGGGGTCGCTCAAGTGTACATGATATTGGAGGAATCTGTTTATTGTGTGTTGTGCTCATATATTTCTCAAGCGGATTGGGAATCCCCAAGATAAGGTCTTGATGATTTCGAGGGTTTTCTCACATGATGATCTAGTGGGTGTTCGGAGATGCTTGCTCTTTATGTGTTACCTAGCACAGAATGCGCTGCCTATTCCCAAATCTATTGTTGATCAGGCTGGCGGGACCCCACTGGCTAGAAAACTTGTCACTCCTTCCAAGCAGAAGAGAAAGCACACAAGGCAGCCGTCATCCCACAAAGGAGGCAAAGAGAGATTAGCCGCTCTAGAGCAAGAACCATCTTCTACAAGCACCTACGATGAGCCAAGTATGCTTTCCTTTCAGCAACCTGTAACATCATCATGCTGGATTCGCAAGCGAGATGGTGCGCATTCGCTTGTTGACTGGTTCAAGGGGTTGGCAGAATTCGACATCAAGTGCTGGAACTGTCATTGTTAGAGAAGCTACTGTATGGGATGAGCCTGCTGCCATAAAAATGTTCGACTTTACAGAAGACCAGGACAAGCTCGAGGATTTCTACAAGGAAGTCGTTGCCTATCATGTTCTGTAAAAGGTACAAGGAGTAGCTGTGCCACGATTGCTGTGTTATGGCTCACTATGGGGTGGTTTTATGGGTTTTTTGGCACTCTCATTGGAAGGTGATGCACTTACCAAATGCAATTTGCAAGATAGGATGGACCGCATGGCTCTGGCGATGACAGCCAAGCATGCGCTAGGCTATATTCATGGATTCAAGGTCTTGCATGGGGACGTGTCTTTGTCCAACATGGTACAGTCGAGGGAAGCTGGAAATGTGATGTTTATAGATTTCAGTCAAAGTATAATGGGAGTCGAAGAGGAGATCTTGGAGGACGAAATGATTGATTGCATGGAGCTATTCGAGGAGGAATGCGAACCTCATTAATTTGCCATACTTTTGTAAATATTTTGGTAGAAATGTGATTTCCACAGGTTTCTTTTAGGTTACATGGATTTGAGTCATGTGATTTCCATAGGTCTCTCTTAAGGTTAAATGGATGTTATACTGCAGAATCTGTATTCCAGCTCAGTGGGAATTATAGTGGGGAAGTGTCAAAAGCTTCTTATGGTTGTGAGGACTTCTAATCTGCCTGCTAGAGGGATTATGCTTGATGAAATGAGCTTGCTCAAAGCTGTCTAAGTTATGTGATCAAGCATTAAATTTTTTTATGCTTCGTCTTGTCTTTTAACATTGCAGGTTTTAGTCTTGTTCTTGCACTATAATTTCTTGAGCATCCTTAAATATATTTGTACTTGCTTGTTGTTTTTAACATGATTTTATGTACATTTTTCCACTATAATTCCCACTTTTTCAATCACGACAACATCATGAGCTTCCGCAAGTTAGGTTTAGCTTACCTAGCTAAGTCTGTGGTCGGGGGCAGGGAGCTACCAGCTCTGGGAGGGGGCGACAGCCCCTTGCCTCCCACGGCACCTAGCTGGTATGCTACTACTCGTCTGGAGAAGCTCATGATGTTGAGCACTGTAGGGAATCATAACGGAAATGGGACCTCTTTCCCATAAAGGGAAATGCCCAAAACTTCTTGCGGGTGTGCATACAGGTTGACATCCTCAGTTACTTTACTGAAGCTTTTGCCGATTTTTATGGATTATCAATCTGAGAATAATATTATTTATTATCATTCCTCAGCGCTCTTTGGTCATATGGCCTGCACCAATGGCTAACTAATTAGTACACACATCTTATCATTAGGACCAAGGGTTGATCTAGCTTGCTTAAAACACTTTACTCACGCAGAAAGTTGGGAAGTATCTAAAACAAACTGCTAAGGCACTAGAACAACAGGTTGACAGAGAGGCCGTCTTTTATGGAGCCCTCATGAGGTATGATCATGGAAGTATGTACGTACGTACATGCGTAAAGTATGTATGTAGCTATTCTTGACAAACACAGGCTAACTCATCATAAATTTTCTTTAACTTTCTGAATGTCAGGCTCCAGCAGCATTGGAAGATCAAGAGGCTCTGAGGCATTTCTGCAGGACCGGGAGGAAATGCAGGTTTTACTGTCGATTTATCGTACCTTCAAATGTCAGCTGAGATGATGTGGGCATTGTCAATTGAATCTGCCGGCCTTTATTCAGTAAATGTCGAACAAGACCCAAATGGCTTGCTTATGGCCGACTTGCCAAGTCATTGCATGAACCCACTTCACATGCGATTCATTGGCCCTTACACCTCCCATAGTGCCTCAAGGGACGAAGGCTTGGGGGAGGGGGGTTTGTCATCTCATGATTTGAAGTGTGAGCCAGGAATCATGTTGACAGAAAAGGAAGCACAGAGTACCAACAAAAGGTACGTCGGAAAGGCTGTAAATACCGGCGCAAATGCAGCTCATTCAATTCTTCGCCGCATTCAGATGGGGATCATCCATGAGCAGGTATGTATCTATGTTATAAAAGACTCGAAGCTCACATGCTGTTGTTGAATTCATCTTTAAGTTTGGTTGTGCATGTGTTATGTCGAATGCATGTGTAGATCCGTGGTCGCTTGTGAGTAGTTGGAGTTACTGAATGCACCTGGAATAAAGGGGTTTGGTATTAAAAGCTACTTTTCGATGCAACTTACAGATTTTTGAGTGGACAGTTAGAGAAGCTTTGCAACCCTCATCGGGTTTGGTTGCCACCACTGGTGTCAAAGAATGCAGTCTTCAACTCAGCTTGGGACACTCCTGCGCACTTGTGCTAGAGCTTCTAAAAGCGATGGATGACAGCCCCGATAGTCGCAATTGAGATACTAAATTTGCAGAAGGCGATGGGCCTGGAGCTAGAAAGGTGAAAATACAAGCCCGAAATACAGAACCTAGCCATGAAGAAATCTCTCCCCGTGATTGTAATCTTAAAGATGCAGAGCAGGAAAGCTCTCAGTCAAGAAAGGCATGTGCGAAAAACATGAGTGCGTTTGTATGCTTGCAGCAGGCATTTCGTCAGAGCGCATTTGTACATCCACAAACGCTGGAATCATGAGCACTTAAATCAGGACAGGTAAAGGGTGTTGAGGGAGCTTCATTGTTAAATAAGCCAAAAGACTTTGGGGCTAGTGTCTGGCAGGATGCTGTTGTGGTGGAAGCTGTTGGTCCACTTAAACACTTTTCCTTGACCATGCGGCATAGAGTCTTTAGCAGCAAAGTGCTCTTAGAACTTGATGAGTCCCATTCACGGTCAGATCTGTCGTAGCGTTCAATTATAGTTTTTCTCATACTCATATGTTTCACCATGTAGACATATTTTTCATACTCATATGTGTCTCATTTCTACATATACAGGTCATTTGACCAATAGGTTGTAGGTATACAGGTGTTCAAATAGGTGTATACAGGCTAAAGACTCTCTATTAAAAGTTGCAGGTTCATATTTGCAGTTTCTGCACATTGCAGATTTTGCTACAATTTGCTATCATATGCATTTTCAGATTTATAAGATCTTGTGGGTCTGATTTGTCAGAAAAACTGCTGCCGCTGCAGTTGTTTCTACATCTATTGTGGTGGATGTATGATCCTATGTGGTTGAATGTATTGACAGAATTTTGTGCATAGCCTTTGTGAGGGTCGTTGTGAGGTTTTGTGAAGCTGACTGGTACACAGGGTGCAGACTAGTTTGGTGGATTAGGTACTTGAGCGAGCCTAGATATATGTTTTACGAGGCAAGATCAGTGTTGGTATGCTCTTGTGCTACTCTGCCATTGAGGCATTGATACACTTTATGCGTATGCCCAGTTTTACAGTGTATCAGAGATAAAGTTATGCATAGTGGATTTTGACTAGTGACAGAAGTGATAGTGTAGTGATAGTTTTTTGGTCCTTAGATAGTTTGCAAAGTTCATTTTTTTAGTCAAAACTCTGCCCGATTTTCCCCAGGTTCTGGTTTTTTTTTTTTTTTTGGAGCTTCTTTGCTGCTAAGTTCTTGCTACGATGGCGTCTTCATCCGAGAGCTCACTCTTCAACATTGAGAAGTTGGATGGCACAAACTTCCCATTTTGGAAGGAACGGATTTATATCGTGCTCATGCAAAAGAAGTAGGTCAGGCCCATAAAGCTAAAGGGCATCAAGCCAAAAGGGATGTCAGACATTGATTGGCAAGATTTAGATAAACTTGCCAGATCTACCATTATGCTGACTTTGTCAAAGAGTGTGTACTTCAACGTCAAGGAGGAAAAGACCATTTTTGATCTATGGCATAAGTTATGCGATTTGTACGAAATGAAAAGTGCAGCTTCACTGGTTTATTGGTTGAAGCAATTGGTTGACCTAAAGATGATAGAAGGGATGACTATGTCCAACCATCTTAATGAGTTTAACACTATTTTCAGTCAATTGAGTTCGCAAGAAATCAAGTTCGATGACTCTGTGAAGGCAATATTTTTGCTGGTTACACTGGGACACTTTTCGTATAGCTGTCAGTAATTCTGCACTAGCTAGTGGTCTTACCTCTGCTAATGTGGAAAGCAGCTTGCTTATGGAAGAGGTAAATAGGAAGAACCTTGACAATACGCCCAGCAGTGGCAATGCTCTCACTGTGAGAGGAAGGTCTAGTGACAGGGGAAAATCAAGTGAAAGGGGGAAGTCATGCAGTAAATCACGTGGTCGAAACAACAAAGATGTTGAGTGCTATCATTGTCACATATAAAGAAAAACTGCCACATTTAGAAAAAGGAAAAAGGCAAGGAAAAGAAGCAAGAAGGAGGCAAGGCCAAAGAGGGCTCTAGTGTGAAGATTGAAGAAATCAATGCAGTCAGTGAGGATTCTGAAGATGGTGATGTTCTTCTTACCTCAAGCTTGGATGGTGCACATCTGGTTGTAATAGATGATTTTGTTATGCATGACTAGATTCTGGATTCAGGGGTGTCATTTCATGTTACTCCTCATAGGGAGTGGTTTACTACCTCCTATGATGCATCTTGCAAGGTTTGAGTTCGCCTTGGAAATGACTATGCATGTGAGATTGTTGGAGTTGGTGATGTGCAACTCAAGTTTCAGCATGGTTCTACCTTCACACTCAAGAATGTGAGACATGTGCCAAAGCTCACTAAGAGCTTGATTAGTGCAGGACAGTTGGATGATGCTGGTTTTAGCTATGTATTTGGTGATACCTCCTAGAAAATCACTAAACGATCTCTTGTTATAGCACGTGGTTCAAAGTCTAGTACTTTGTATATGCTACATGTGTCCACTATCAAAAACCATGTAATCTTTGTAATCGAGTAGCCAAGTGTTTCTTTGTGGCATCGTTGGGTTGGGTCATATGTCTCAAAGTGGAATGAAAATTGTGTCTCGTTTTGGTTATGTTCTTGGCTTCAATTTTTCAGATTTTTCTATTTGTGAACATTGTTTGTATGGTAAACAAACACATTCACCACACAAAAGGGGTAGCACTCGAAAAAGTGAGCCATTAACACTTGTGCATAGTGACGTGTGTGGTCCTATGCCAACACTATCAATGGGTGGAGCATCTTATTTTGTCACATTCATTGATGACTTTTCACATAAAGTATGGGCCTATCCTCTTAAGAGAAAGGATGAAGTCTTTTCTGTGTTTCAACGTTTTGTAACACTAGTGGAGACTCAGACAGGCAAGAAGGTCAAATCTTTACATTTTGACAATGGTGGGGAGTATGTCTACCGTTTCAATATTTCTGTGACTTGAAAGGCATAAAGAGAGAGTTAACTGCGCCATATAACCCTCCACAGAATGGTGTTGTAGAGAGGATGAATCGTACAATTCAAGAGAAGGTCTATAGCATGTTGTCCAATGCAAATTTGCCTAATGGGTTTTGGGTTGAAGTACTAGCTACTGCTGTCCATCTCATTAATAGGTCTCCAAATAAGGTTTTGGACATGAAGGTCCCTGAAGAGATTTGGTCAGGAAAGCCACCTTCTTACAATCATCTTAGAGTCTTTGGTTGTGAAGCTTATTGCCATATTCTGAAAGAGTTTCGTGATAAGTTGGCTCCCAAGTCAAAGAAGTGCGTATTTCTTGGCTATGGTGCATCTAGTGAGATGGGATACTGTTTATGGGATCCAGAGGCTAGAAAGATTGTTCGCAGCAATGACATCTACTTCAATGAAGAAAAGATACATAAGAGACCTATTCCTATAGTGGAAATATGTAGAGTGGTATGTCATAATAGAGACATTGCACATAATGTTGGACAACAAGGACAGAATGCTCCCATTGTTCAAGAAGATAGAGTGGAACCACAGCCTCCTGAGGCTCAACCAGTTTTGAGGAGGTCCACTAGAGAGCATAGACCTCCTGAGAGATATGCTCCATCTCTAGATTGTCTTGTTGACGAATTGTGAGGAGCCCTCTTGCTATGAAGAAGCTATGTTGAAAGATGAAAAGCTGAAGTGGGAGAGAGGTATGCAATCAGAAATGGACTCTCTGCATAAGAATTCCACTTTGGAATTGGTACATTTGCCTAAGGGTAAAAGGGCTTTACCGTGCAAATGGGTTTATAAGCTGAAGGTCACACCAAATGATGGCAAACCAAAGTACAAGGCAAGACTTGTTGCAAAGGGATTTAGGCAACAACAAGGTCTAGATTTTGAAAGATATTCTCCCCTATTGTTAAGATGACTACTTTGCGTTATGCTCTTGCATTGGCTACCAGAGAGGACATGGAACTTGTCTTTATTGATCATTTCCTTTACACTAAGCAAGCTAAGGATAGTAGCTTGCTGATTTTGATCCTTTATGTGGATGACATGTTACTTGTTGCTGGCACAAACATCAATGAGTTAGCTACCTTGAAATCAAAGTTAAATGATAGCTTTGACAGAAAAGATTTGGGTGGTGTGAGTCATATTTTGGGCATGCGCATTGTGCGAGATAGAGATAAGAAATTGCTTTACTTATCTCAAATTGAGTACATTGATAAAGTGCTCAAATGTTTCAATATGGAGAGGGGGAAGGCATTGAGTACTCCATTGCCTCCATATGTGAAATTATGCCTAAATGATTGTCCCAAATCTGATGCAGAGAAGGTTGAAATGGCAAAGGTGCCATATTCTTCTGCAGTTGGTAGCTTGATGTATGTGATGATGTGTACACGACGAGATATTACTTATGCAGTGGGAGTGGTCAGTCGATACATGTTGATAGGGGATTTTTTGCAACACTCACATGCACTTAGTATGGGTACATTCTGCCTAACTTTTACATTGCACAAGTCTTTCCACTATCACCACACATTAGGGAAATGTCATTAAGCACACTTCACTACCCACATTTTCTTACACAATACACTCTCTTGCACATTATTTTTTTCATTATTATTATATTATGCTATTCTTCCCTTTCCCTTAATATATTTCCTAAGTCACTTATGTGCACAATTAAGATCTCACATTAGGTTGCACAATAAATCTCGACAAGAATTCTCTTGGTCATATGCACCCACTCTACACAAGGATTTTGGGCCTTTTCCTCACCATTCACTTTTATAGCATAGGGTGAACATATTGTAAATATTATTTCCAAATCTTCTCAATCATTCTCCTATTTTCTCTTATTATATATTTTCTTTTTTTAATTTAAGACTACTTGAAAATATGAGGATCATACACTTGAGTATACCTATTTAATGTACACAATACACTCATCTATTTCCACAAAATAAAAAGAAAAAATCCTATTGGAACTCCTCTTATTATCTTCATATTTATGATATTTATTACATATACACACCAATCACAAATATCCATGTATATATTCTACTAGTATTTGTTTTCCCTATTCACTATATTTTTAATATGCAACATGCACCTTTCATCATTTGTATATTTTTATGTGGCTTCATTTCATTGGCTCCCATTAGGCTATAATTGCTTGAGCCATTTGTATATGACTTCATATAAGCTTCACCTTACTTGTTTGGTGTGGAAGAATCTTTAATGACATCATCTCAAGGGACCCCTAATGAACACTTGCTCTATGGAGACACTTTCAAAAAGGAATCACATAATTTGACACCAAAGCGTGATCCAGCTCATCCAAATGCCTAATATGACTTTTCAATCTTGTAGATCATCAAAAAATATCAACTCTAGCTTTTTATAGCTCCTCAGTTTGATCTACGGATCAAAAGTTATGGTAAAAACAAGGTAAAAGGTGAAACTGCACTTACCCTGCAAGTGAATTGGTGTCAACCCATGTACATAACCTGCACTTACCCTGCAAGTGAGTTGGTGTCAAATCCTTAGAAGAGCACAAGGAATATCTCAAAGTCAGACGACCATGTTCTAGATGATGAACAAGTGGTCTTACCTTCTTAGGGGATTCTCCAAATGCGACCCGAGCGGATCATCGAAACTTGGGAAAGGATCTTAAGGAATAGGATCCTTCATGATCATCTTGTGCAATGGAAAGATTTCCCTGCAGAAGAAGCTACTTAGGAAGAAGAATCATCTCTACTTAAAGATTTTCCCGAGCTGTTCTCGAGATGAGGACATCTCGAATCTCTTAACTATGGGAGGATGTAATGTACCACATTACTGGTACCGATTGTATCTTTACGGGAATTTTTGTAAATTGTATTTTTTTCTAAATATCAATAAAGATAGAGTGGATTTTTATGAAATTGGTTTCATTAATTGATTTCCGGATCGTTTCTAGCTTTCTAACGCATATCTCCCCGTTCAAAATGAATTTTGGGAGTATTTTAAGCGTAAAAAGCTTAGTTGTGGGAACACAAATTTTAAAATAAAGTATTATGGATAATATTTCCTTGTATTTTAACTCACCCAAGCTTAAAGGAACACATCGTTAGCTATCTAACGCACCCACCCACGTCAAATTTGGACTTCGGGAGTGCGTAGAGTGTTAAAACGGGTAATTTCTAATATTCGGGTATGTCAAATTAATTAAAAATGAGAATTAGGGCTGAAATAAGGGTGGAAATTGGGGAGCAAGGATAGAATTAGGGTTTCTCCAATAAAAGAGGTCAAAAAGATCAACCTTGACCAAGATTAGGGCTAGGGCTAAAAGTGGATGGTCAAGGGCTGATGTGGCGGCAAAAAAAAGCACACCTCCTCTCTAGAAATTGGCGCCTATTTTCCCTCCTTTTTTTACAGTTCCCATCGGATCTATAAAAGGGACCCTTGGGGCACCCTATTGCATATAGTGAAGGCCAAGCGCGGAAGCTCTCCTCCGAGAACAAAGCTCTCCATCACCATCAGCAGTGGCATTCTCCTAAGGGACATCGATAAGATGCCTCCACAAAGGAATACACGCTCAAGCGCGGTAGCACCTCCTCAAATGGAAGTACCTGTGGCAGCAGAAGGAGGAAATCTTGAGGTAAATGAAGGAGCGGCTACAACGGCAATTGCAATAGCGGCACAAGTGACCAACGTATCACCACCTATAGTGACACCTATGGATGGATTAAACCAGGTTTTTCTTGAATCAAGTTTTGTTAAAACAATTGAAGTTCTGCATACATAGACTTAGAAATAATCTAAGAAGGATTCCTGAAAGAGACTGTTCAGAAACGATTGACGGTGTCAATCACGAGACTAGCATCTGTTCTCTCGCATCAAATTAATTGGCTATGTGGAATGCCTATTTCAAATTCCAAGTTAATTGTGGTACCTGTGAATCTCTGTGTGGATGGATGGAATACTGATGGAAATTGATGGATGGATGGAATACTGATGGAAATTGATGGATGGATGGGATATTGATGGAAATTGATGGATTGTCCAGGCTATGACTCGCCGAGGAAGGATTCCCACTGAGTGTTATTACTCGTCCAGGTTTTTGCGGGCTGAGTGTGGTTACTCGCCCAGGTTTTTGCGGGCTGAGTGTTGTTACTCGCCGAGGCAGCATTATCGGCTGAGTATGATTACTCGCCCAGGTTTCATGCGGGTTGAGTGTGGAAAGCTATCGCAGATTCTAGACTCTCCGGATACCCTGTTTTGGGGCCAGAATCCTCCTTCATAGGGATTATCTGAGCCAATTTTTGATGATATGATTTTTGATTCGGCCTGGGACATATAAGAAACTCCATCAAGTTGTGTTGATATGTTTTGAAATTCTTGTTCAATTAAATTGTACTATTTTTTCAAGTTAAATGCTTGAAGATGCATGAAGGGCTATTCTGATGAACACTGTTACGGGAATAATCAAGGAACTGCATATATATGTCAAACAGTGTAGTAGTAATTAGAAAAAAAAATTTGTTTGGATTGGAATATGAGGAAAGTGGGAGACTGGTCGCCCTGATGGCACCTTTCTACGGTAGGGTGGACCCGATTAGTCGGGTAGCTTTCCAAAGATTAAGACCAGATTGCGTATAGATTAAGGTCCCTCATCTTAGGGGAACGCATGATGGTTGTGTCTCTGAAATCTATGGGAAAAAATGCATCATGACCATGAACCAAGATGTTTAGATAACTCCCTGATCAACGACTCTGAGATCGTTTCAGTGATGGTGCGTTGGAACGGCGAGGGTAAACCATTCGAACGTCTTTGTACATCCCAACCAGGTGGTTGAATCACCTTAGTACTCCTATTCCGGCGTATCACTGGTAGTTGAATTGTGGGGAAATGGAGTCCTTAGGCTTCTGACTGCGAAGTAGAACTAGGCTAGTACGTCGGTGGCTCAATTCCTTGTTTCCAGTCGGGAGCATGGATGTCATCCACCGGAACAACCCGATAGCCTAGAGAGTACTGGGCTTAGCTTTGTATAGGCAAGGCGGCTCAATGGCCCCCGACCGGCAGAGGCGGGAGGGGGTACGTCACAGGTGGTATCAGAGCTGAAGGTTGAAAAACCTTATGTGGAAGATCAATGCTGTTCTTCTCTTGGATTGTCTTTTGGATCTCTTCTTCTATTGATTACCCTGAGTAATTAACTGACTGGCGAAAGTTGGTTAAACTATAGGCTGGGTACGATCGGTTCTCTATCTTCACAGCAATGTACTAGATAGCTTGCATATCCCCAGACGTGATGTTTAGGACTAAAGTCCAACAAATTTTGGACGCTTTAGCAAAACCTCATTGGTCGAGAATTCGGACACCGGTGCAAGAGTGGGATTTACTCGAAAGTCTTAAAGACCTTAGAAACAGACCCAATAGTGGTCAAGAGTTGGTTCAAAAGTGTATTAGGTGATCCACATTCTCAGTGGGGACTGCCAGAATTGCCAGAGGTTTATCGTATCTTGGATGATACAAAGGAACCTCCTGAATTTTTACAAGAAGAATGCTCGCGAATTTCATGAGCCTAGGGGTTGAGAAGCTGGACAAGCTGTAACATTTTTGTAATGTAAAGAATGATTTTGAGGAATGATTTTGGTATCTGAGGTGTGACCTCCATGAATTCATGTGTGATTGAGCGGATGGCTCGAAATGATCAGGCTACATGTCCTGTGTTTTGTGTGATGGTGTCGAAGAGATGTTGTCGTGACATTGCATCAGAGGAAATTTTGTTGAAGCTGAAATGCTTGATTGAGAAAAGTGAAATTGGTTGTTGTCTTGTCCAGGGACTCCCTTATTCCTCTTATAAGGCGTTTCTCATCTTTCGGGCTATGTTTGAGGCAACATGTGTATCGAAAGAGTATTCTTTCAGATCGTCTATGGCAGTTGTTGTTGATCTACTTTTTCATCCAGTAAGGGATGATTTACGGACAAGATTTCCTGAATGGTGGAGCGGGACTTGCACAATTGTGGTTCGAGCTTTTGACAATCTTGTGGACGTAGACATCATTGAGCATCTGGACATTAATATCAAAAGATTGAGACTTCTTGAAAGGCTAAGGGTTGTGAGATTGTTTATATTCTTGGGAACTATTGAAGAGAATAAGCATATCTCAAATGAAGGTCAAAGGATCCTTTAGAATCGTTATGTGTACGATAAGGTTGTGAGGACCATACCTGCCGATAGGCTTTTTGTCAGGAAGCAAGTCAGGCAAAGGAGGTAGTCAGGTAACGGAGGAAGGTAAGGAAGGAACTTTACCGATAGATTATCGCTTGCTTAACCTAGAAAAGGAACCTCATTTTCAGAGCCTCAGAACTCATAGAAGAATTCCTTAGGGAATGACTTTCTTGTAATCAATGCAAGAATTTTTTATGATTAATAAATTAGTGGATTCTCTCTGAATTGACTTTCTTGTATGAAGTCTGATAAACCCTGTTTTGAGAGAGTTATCTCGATAGAAGTGTGGTATCGTGTAACTGAAACGCTGAGTGTTAATCCAGGAACGTCAGCTAGTTTCAGGACTTTACTGCCGGTAGGAATTTATGATGGGATTTTGGGAATGGACTGGCTGATAGAAAATCACGCTAGCATTCACTATGGGCAAGGAACTTTCTCATTCAGAGACAAGAATGGCCAGGAAGTTCAGATTCAAGGGAAAAACGGAAGACCTAAAGCTCAACTGATAAAGGCTGATAAGATGCTGAAAGCTTTAAGAGCAGGACAACAGATTTACGTCGTCAAGCTAAACAAGGTGAAGGATTTCGACAACTCAAATGAACGTTACCAAAGTGGATACAGGATTTTGCAGATGTATTTCTTGAAGATCTCGTAGATCTTCCACCTTCCAGAAAGAAAGAAAGAAAGAAAGTTTATTAAAGTCTTCGGGAGACCGTGAAGGTCTATGAGACTAAAGATAACTGATACAATGAGCATAACGGTGGTGGTCTCAAAACGGGCCAACCAACCGTTTCTACAAAAAAAGAGGTTATGAAGGACTATGTGTCTAGTCCTGATACATGAGATCGAGCTGATTCCGGGAAGTGAACCAGTGTCAAAAAGACCGTATAAGATGTCTCTACCTGAGGCGATAGAACTTAAGGAACAGTTACGACAACTGTTGGAGCAAGGGTTTATTCGCCCCAGCAATTCACCTTGGGGAGCTCCAGTTCTATTTACGAAAAAGAAGCACGGAACC
Source organism: Dipteris shenzhenensis (assembly GCF_047967505.1). Taxonomy (NCBI): domain Eukaryota; kingdom Viridiplantae; phylum Streptophyta; class Polypodiopsida; order Gleicheniales; family Dipteridaceae; genus Dipteris; species Dipteris shenzhenensis. The sequence goes on from NC_141608.1 coordinate 46,040, forward strand.
TTAAGGCTGTGCATAGATTATCGTGGACTTAACCAAGTGACCATCAAGAAGAAATATCCGATCCCTCGAATTGACAAGCTATTAGATAGACTTCATGGTTCACAAGTGTTCATGAAGATTGATTTAAGGTCAGGATACTATCAGATCAGAGTAAAGGAGTCGGACATTCCAAAGACTGCCTTTAATACCTGCTATGGACATTACGAATTCACTGTCATGTCTTTTGGTCTGACAAATGCTCTAGCGACCTTTAACAGGTTAATGCAGGATATATTTAGACCTTATCTGGATGACTTCGTGTTAGTATTTTTCGACGATATTCTTATTTATTCAAAGACGATTGAGGAACATGAAGAACATGTGCGCAAAGTACTGCAAATGCTTCACAAACATAAGTTGTACGCAAAGAAGAGCAAGTGTACGTTCTTCTCTTCTCAGATAGAATATCTTGGATTTATAGTAACACCTGAAGGAATTTCAGTAGATCCGTCCAAGGTTAAGGATATTATGGAATGGCAAATTCCAAGGAACGTAAGCAAAATTCAAGGATTTTCAGGAATTACAAGATGGTAACAGAACTTTCATCAAGGATTATGTGATCATTGCAGCACCACTCACTGGATTACTAAAGAAAGGGATAATGATCGTATGGGAGCAGAAACTGCAAGCAAGTTTTGATCGGCTAAAAGAAGTTGTTACTTCTGTACCATGCCTAAAGCTTCCAAAGTTCGCTGAAGACTTTGAAGTTGTTACTGACGCCAGCGGAATAGCGGTAGGCGATGTTCTTACTCAAGAAGGTCGACCTGTTGCATTCACTTCTCGAAAGTTGAAACCTTACGAGGTGAATTACGCAACACACAATTTGGAACTTTTAGCTGTCATTCACGCATTAAAGATATGGAGACATTATCTTCTTGGATGTAAGTTCAGACTCGTAACTGATCATAAGAGTCTGAAATGGATTTTCACCCAACTGACACTCAATATGAGGCAGAGACGTTGGATTGAAATTCTGCATGAGTACGACTTTGAGATAGTCTACCGACCGGGCAAGGAGAATGTCGTCGCAGAGATGCACTAAGCTGTAAGAGTTATGCTGTGGCCATATCGATCGTGAATAACCCGATCATTCAAAAGACTAAGGAAGCGGCAGCTAATGATCAGGAATATCAGGGCTAATGGAAATCATTAAATCAAGTGGACTTTCGGAAAAGGACAAGGCCTTAATAACCTATTATGCCTTGGATAACGATTGCTTATACTATAGGCAACGGTTATGCATATCGAAAGATCCGGATTTGCAAAGGCAGATCCTGTTTGAAGCTCATGATAGAATATCATCAGGACACCCAGGTTATGTAAAGACTCTAAATGCAGTCAGAAGGAGTTACTTCTGGACGGGCATGAAAAAGGACATACTGAATTATGTTAGAAGTTGTCTAACTTGTCAGAGAACTAAAGCTGAAAGGGTCAGATTACCTGGAAAATTAGAACCCTTGGACATTCCATAATTGAAGTGGGAATGTATCAGTATGGATTTTATTACAGGATTACCATCAGTACAAGGTGGCTACGATTCGATAATGGTTGTAGTGGATATACTGACCAAAGTTAGTCACTTAATCCCTGTAAAAACAACCTATACAGCAGCTGATGTAGCCATATTGTTTGTTAAGGAGATTTATCGAATCCATGGTTTGCCAAAGAGAATAGTGAGTGATCGTGATGCAAAGTTCACATCGAAATTTTGGACATCACTATTCTAAGCAATTGGGACAGAGCTATGCTTTAGCACAGCTTACCATCCCCAGACCGAAGGGCAAATTGAAAGGGTAAATCAAGTGATTGAAGACATCTTAAGAGCTTACTGTAATCGTGAACCAAAGAGATGGATTCAGTATTTACCACTAGCCGAATACGCCTATAACTCTTCTTATCATTCAAGCATTGATATGACACCTTTTAAGGCACTTTGTGGACAAGAGTGTTTATCACCCTTGAACTTTTCGAATTCTACAATCAGGGTGGAAGCATCCAAGCAAATGCTTGAAGAGATGGAATAGCAAGTTTAGGCTCTTCGAAGAGATATTCTGGTAGCCAAAGATCGGCAGAAACATTATGCAAACCACGAAGATCTGAGAGAACATTTAAAGAAGGCGATAAAGTATTTTTGTGAGTACGTCCTAAGAGAAGTTCCCTATCTCTTGGAAAGTACAAGAAGCTAAGCGCAAGATACTGCGGACCTTATGAAGTTCTCAAGCGAATCGGGAACCAAGCTTACAAGTTAAAGCTTCCAGATCATCTGAAGATTCATGATGTCTTCCATGTCAGTCTATTGAGGGCTTATATCCCTAGTGACGACCATGTTCTAGATGATGAACAAGTGGTCTTACCTTCTCAAGGGATTCTCCAAATGCGACCCGAGCAAATCATCGAAACTCGAGAAAGGATCTTAAGGAATAGGATCCTTCGCGATCATCTTGTGCAATGGAAAGACTTCCGTGCAGAAGAAGCTACTTGGGAAGAAGAATCGTCTCTACTTAAAGACTTTCCAGAGCTGTTCTCCATATGAGGACATCGCGAATCTTTTAACTATGGGAGGATGTAATGTACCACATTAGTGGTACCGACCGTATCTTTACGGGAATATTTGTAAATTGTATTTTTTTCTAAATATCAATAAAGATAGAGTGGATTTTTATGCAATTGTTTTCATTAATTGATCTCGGGATCGTTTCTAGCTTTCGAACACATATCTCCCCGTTCAAAATGAATTTCGGGAGTATTTTAAGCATAAAAAGCTTAGTTGCGGGAACAAAAATTTTACAATAAAGTATTACGGATAATATTTCATTGTATTTTAACTCACCCGAGCTTAAAGGAACACCATTAGCTTTCTAATGCACCCACCCACGTCAAATTTGGACTTCGAGAGTACGTAGAGCGTTTAAACGGGTAATTTCTAATATTCGGGTACGTTAAATTAATTAAAAATGAGAATTAGGGCTGAAATAAGGGTGGAAATTGGGGAGCAAGGATAGAATTAGGGTTTCTCCAAAAAAAGAGGTAAAAAAGGTCAACCTTGACCAAGATTAGGGCTAGGGCTAAAAGTGGATGGTCAAGGGCTGATGTGGCGGCTAACAAAAGCACACCTCCTCTCTAGAAATTGGCGCCTATTTTCACTCCTGCTTTTTTTGGAGCTCCCACCGGATCTATAAAAGGGACCCTTGGGGCACCCTATTGCACATAGTAAAGGCCAAGCGCGGAAGCTCTCCTCCAAGAACGAAGCTCTCCATCACCATCAGCAGCGGCATTCTCCTAAGGGACATCGATAAGATGCCTCCACAAAGGAATACACGCTCAATCGCGGCAGCACCTCCTCAAGTGGAAGTACCTGTGGCAGCAGAAGGAGGAAATCTTGAGGTAAACGAAGGAGCAGCTACTACGGCAATTGCGGCAGCGGCGCAAGTGACCAACGTATCACCACCTATAGTGATACCTATGGATGGATTAAACCAGGTTTTTCTTCAAGTTTTGTTAAAACAATTGAAGTTCTACATACATAGACCTAGAAATAATCTAAGAAGGATCTTGAAAGAGACACTATCCAAAAACGATTGACGATGTCAATCACGAGACTAGCATCTGTTCTCTCACATCAAATTAATTGGCTGTGTGGAATGCCTATTTCAAATTCCAAGTTAATTGTGGTACTTGTGAATCTCTATGTGGATGGATGGAATACTGATGGAAATTGATGGATGGATGGGATATTGATGGAAATTGATGGATTTTCCAGGCTATGACTCGCCAAGGAAGGATTCCGGCTGAGTGTTGTTACTCGTCCATGGGCTGAGTGTGGTTACTCGCCCAGGTTTTTGCGGGCTGAGTGTTGTTACTCGCCGAGGCAGCATTATCGGCTGAGTGTGATTACTCACCCAGGTTTCATGTGGGCTGAGTGTGGAAGGCTATCGCGGATTCTAGACTCTCCGAATACCCTATTTTGGGGCCAGAAATCCTCCTTCATAGGGATTATCTGAGAAACTCCATCAAGTTGTGTCGATATGTTTTGAAGTTCTTGTTCAATTAAATTGTACTGTTTTTTCAAGTTAAATGCTTGAAGATGCATGAAGGGCTGTTTTCTAATGAACACTGTTACGGGAATAATCAAGGAACTGCATGTATATGTCAAACAATGTACTAGTAATTAGAAAACAAAATTTGTTTGGATTGGAATATGAGGAAAGTGGGAGACTGGTCGCCCTGAGGGCACCTTTCTACGGTAGGGTGGACCCGATTAGTCGGGTAGCTTTCCAAAGATTAAGACCAGACTGCGTATAGATTAAGGTCCCTCATCTTAGGGGAACACATGATGGCTGTGTCTCTGAAATCTATGGGAAAAAATGCATCATGACCATGAACCAAGGATGTTTAGATAACTCCCACGCTTTGTATAACATGAAAAGAATCACATAATACACTTACATAAAAAATCAAAATACCATTCGCATAAAAAATCATGTCCGAAATACACACTAAAAAATCACATGATCAAGTTGCAAAAGCAACCAAAAATCCATTGACATAAAAAATCATGTCCAAAATGCACGCTAAATGAGACCCTGAAAATGTCCAAATTTGCTTGTGTCAACATGTGACTGGTCCACATGCTATGTTGGATAGACATCCTTCGAAGAGAACATCATCCACCTCAAGACACATACAATGTCTCATATCTTCCGCACATGCTCGACCTAGACCACCACACCCCGCAAACACATCCAAAACATAGTCGTAGGGTTCGGTAAATGTAGCCAGTATCCACCTATATATTTTTTAAATATAATTAGGGTGACTATGCAAATAGAAGCTTATCAACAAGGACATTAAAAGGTCTCATGCATTTTACCTAAAGAACAAAGACGATCTCTCTGCCCCTCCTCGAACAACAACACCATCAATCTGAAAGGGAAAGACACAATCATCTATGATATAGCTACAATCTGCTGGAAACAATCTCTCTGCAATTTTATCCCCAGCCTCTCTATCATAGCGTGGCACAGGATTCCCTATACGATACCAAAGACACATGGTAAGATCAAGGACCTGCAAAATTTCAAGATATCTGTAAGGAATTAGTACACAAAACATTATCTTCTAGAGTGACAAAGCGAAAAATGTTATCCCACCGCCTCTCTGGTCAATGGGTGTCGATAGGCCTTTTGATTGCACATGAGGGTCCAAGTGCGTAGAAGCATGAGTCCCACTGTCGTGGCCTCTGCAATGAATTCACCAATGTGCTCTGCCATGCACACGGTCACTAGAAAACCCTCATCAGCCAAAAACTCACGTGCGAGATCCATGCACCCCACAACTAGACCCTTGGAGAATGTGTTCCACTTGGGAACACTCATGTCCTCTGCAAAATAGGTTGGCAATTTTTTAATATATTACCATGAATATACGTTGGTGTAATGAAAAAAAAAGTATCACCAAATGGATCTAGGGGTAGACCATCCACAAGTAAGCTTGTGGGAAAATCGGCAAAAATAAGTCTGGCTACCTCACGACACGGTGCACCATCTTTGCTATAGAGATCTGGCTTTCGTGTCGCCAAAAATTTATTTAAACTATACAAACAAAAACAATAAACATGTAAATGAAGAGATGTGGAACTATTTATACAACAATACCTTGTAAGAGCAACCTTATCGATTTGCGAGACATCCACAAGTAGAGCATCAACAACGGTTTGATATTGAAATCCTAAAATTAAGGAATCGTTGTAGTCTTTTAAAAGCGATAAAATAACACCTCTTACAAAAATGCAACATACTTACCAACAGATCTAGTTATAGGTCTCCTCTCCGAAACCTCACATCCAAGGGATGATTCTGCAACAAAAGAAGAAGTGCGCATCGAGGAAGATGTAGTAGTGGCTTTCAAGGAAGGAGGTGTCATGTGAGGTGTAGTGGCTACCAAAAGAGAAGTAGGGGGTTCCATATTTGGTGTAGGGCTTGGCACTGCTGGTATTGTGATAATTCTTTCTATCTTAAATGGTGCATTGCCCTATCAGCTAGATTTAGATTTAGATGCTCGTTGGGGAGAGACTAAAATGAAAATGTTTAGACTTCACAAGCAGTTGTAGCTTGAATGAAGAGATTTTGGACTACCTTTTGATTAGCCTTCTCCTTTAGTGCTAGCCTTCATCATGGCTGAGTCTGCCCTTCACCTCCGGAGTGCCGACAGAAACTTAGTACGAAGACTTTGTATAAATGGATGCTCAAGTATGTGTGGGTGTGTGGATTTGTATGTGTGAGAGCATATTTTTATACTATGGTCTACACCCACTGTTGGGCGCTGATGACGTCAGTGGGGATGTCATAGTAGCTAGTCCCTGCTATGCATGATGGAGTTTATGGTTTTCAACCTTGTGAGTGACTATCATGAGATTGAAACTGCACTATGTTGTGTTTTTAGAGGATGAGTTTGGGAATGTTCCTGGATTCATCTAGGTATAGGGCTTGGCACTGAGGAAGTGGGGGGTATCCTTGATGTACTTGGAGGTTCCATGAGCCCTTTGCCCTTGTCGGGTGCATTTGATGCTAAAGGAGTACCAGTCGAGCTAGATGCAATGGTGAGTTGAGTAGCTCCATGAGAAGAGGGAGGGACAGACTCTTCTTGAGCTTCATCTAGGTACTCATCACTTTCTTTCTTAAACCCTTGACACATGAGAATTGAGATCCATAAGCACAAAGAGAAATTCATAAAGTTATAAGCATACTCTAGGTAGCAAAAGACACACAAGTATTCAAATACGTACTCTCTCTCAACTCAATCTCTTGCTTTGGGATTACTCCCATTGGATAGTCTAGCCACCAAGGACAAATATTAGCCTCCCAGCTTGTCAATTTTCTCTCAAGCAACGATGGAGAGTACATGGTATTCTCATCATGCACATTGATCCAATCTCGTGTGTAAAAAGGAGTTGCATCCATCACATGCTTTTCTACACATTGCACAATCCATCTACACATAGAATGAACACAATCAAATTATGGGTTAGAAGAATAAGAAAGCTCATTTTCAAAAATTCAACCACCCCTTAAGGGCTCCCAAAAGGGGATTTAAGGGTTGCAAGAGTATAAAGGAGAAAGATCAAGCATGACGAATTTAAATTTTTTTTTCTAGAGTCTCCTTTGTACGGAGAGCATATTTCCCAAAAAAACAACCACCCTTAAAAGGGCTCCCAACAGGGGATTTAGTGAAATTGAAAATTTTGTTGACAAACACGAAAGACTACTATAGAGAAGAAGTCAAACCTATAAACAACCCTCTTAGTTGAAAATATGAGCTCTGGCATTTTTTCACTATTATCGGATGATTTCACAGCATCCATGAGATGAGAAAATGCCTGCCAACAATAATACAAACAAGTTGTTAGGAATGCTAGCCATGTTACAATGTTGCAGTAATGCGAGCAAGTGACAAAGAGCCCTCTTCAATACGTGCAAAATATGATTTTTCATGCTCATCTTGTAGAACTCATCAAAAGATGTTGGACGTAGTGGACCTTCTACTTGTAGTCTCTCAATCATAAGTGTTGCCTCTCCATTAAGGTGAGCCCAATAAGTCTCCTTCTTCATGTAGCCTTGAAAAAGCTTGTAATCACCGAAATGCGGATATTGGGGGTCCTTTGATCTAGTGAGACTCATGAGGTGTAAAATGATTTTTCCCCTAGACAAATTCAACAAAATTTCAATGTGCAAATCAAATGAGCTTAAAAAATGAGTATCTCACACACAAATGGCAATACATTGGTTTTTATCACCTCTCAGGAGGAATTTTGGAGCTGGTAAGACAATACAGTTTGTCTCTGGTGATCTTCAACATTCCTGTATCATCCCATTTTATGCCAAATAACACTTTAAAGAATTCATCTCCATTAAGAGGGTTAGCAATTGACAGGTACTTATAGCCCCTGTCCTTTAACCGTTCTTCCTCCACTTTTATTGCCTTGTCTAGTCGCTTCTTCTTCTTAGCATCGTTGAGACCAAGAGCATCTAGTTTGGCAACCTCCTTAGACATAAAGGCAGAAAATTCATCCTACAACAAATAACCTTTTAGAGACTTGAAAGTTATACTCTCATATACTACTACAATATCAAGTGATAAAAATTACCTTCCACACAAGCTGGGATATAATACCACAAGGAGTGTTGTACCATGGCGCAACACCATGATAATACCTTACCTCCACAGTCATTTCTACCTTTGCCCATTCCCTCATCTCAGGTGTTAATCTCTCAAGAATGGATTCCTTGTTTGCAACACCGAATTTTTGAAACATATATACTTCATGCACAATATTAGGTATTACATGCGCTCTAGAAATACTGTAAAGAAATCCAAAAAAGTCCTTTCAACATATAATTAAATATAAAATACAAACCAAAACTCTTTATACTTACACAATGTTTGTATGTATGTATATATATTGTTTGTATTAATCGATTAAAAATACATATATATAAAACCAAGCAACCTAGGATTAATTATAAGAATATTAATTAGTAAGAATATTGTAGTCCTCCATTGATACATCATACTCTTATGAATTAATTTCGATGCAATCATAGACATACATACATACATACATACATACATATATATATTAATGTCTTAGTATGAAAAAACATCATCAAATTAATCCTATGTATGTACATGGGTGCTCTTCTAAGATCTACAAGTTGTCACACAAAGGCCTTCGTACTGATTTTCTGTCAATCCTCTGGCAGAGATACAGGGCAGACTTAGCCATAATGAAGTCTAGCACTAAGGAAAGAAGCAAACAGAAAGAATTAGTACATCAAATAAGTAGTTGATAGGGAAAATGCACCGCTAAAGATAGAAAAAATTACCATAATATCAACTGGCCGCAACTCGGGCAAAAACTTCACAATGGGAAATCTGCATGTTTGCGAACACGACTAAATTATATACCTAGATGAATCTAGGTATAGGAACATGCCCAAATTCACCTTTTAGAAATGTGCGTGTTATATACTCATGGTAGTCAACCACAAGACTATATAACTATCAACTCCATTATGTTTAGCATGGACTAGATACTACGACATCCCCACTAACATCATTAGTGCCCAATAGATATAACTATCAACTCCATTATGCGTAGCATGGACTAGATACTACGACATCCCCACTAACATCATCAGTGCCCCAATAGTGGGTGTAGATCTCTGTATCAAGATATGCTCACACACACATAAAAGCATATATTCACCCAAAGGCCTTCGTATTGAGTTTCTGTCAAACCTTTGGAGATGCAGGGCAGACTCAGCCATAATGAAGGCTAGCACTAAGGAAAGAAGCAAATAGAAAGAATTAATACATCAAAAAAGTAGTTGATAGGGCAAATGCACCGTTAAAGATAGAAAGAATTAGCACAATATCAAGTGGCCGCAACTCGGTTGAAAACTTCACAATGTGAAATCTGCATATCCGCTAATACGACTAAATTATATACCTAGATGAATCCAGGAACATGCCCAAGTTGAATCTATGGGCACATACATACATCATTGATTGATGCCATGTCATCAAACTCGCGATGAATATACACCTAAACATGTTCTTAAATTGTTTATGGGATTGCTCAGTGGCTTAGCAGATTCGGGGCAGGATCTTGCGGTCATAGTTATATGAAATGGGGAAGTGAGAACAAGATTAGAAACAGAAATGGGAAGAAATTGGAGTTTCAGCGAGCTTCCTGTAACTATAGGTAAGGAGAAAGGTAGAAACTGAAACGGAAATGGAGACTGTGAAATGTCGAGAAAGTGGAGTTTTGGGGAGTTTCCAATAACCCTACTTGTGATTGATGCCTAGAGGGACAGACAGAGGACTTTTACCCAAGGTGGAGGGGCTTGGTATACAAATTCTGGACCCATGAGATGGAGGTGGGCAGCATTGCCATCAGCTCATAGGGGGGTAGGACTGCTATGATAGCTGCTCTAGATTTCGGCTCTCAGCCCTGGTGAAGAGAGCTGCCATAGCGTTGGGAGCTGATTGGAAGTCTAGTGACCTGGTTCATATGGCGAGCGTGATGCCATACAGTCTTCGAGGGAAGAGGAGTTCCACTCGCCGAGACTGTCAGGGACTTCTGGTCAGAGTTCGTCTATAATTTGAGAGGCCCGTTCGAGCAGATGTAGGGGAGCTCGAATCGGGTGCACAGGTGGTGTGTGGCCTTCCTGAGACTTTTGCAGGCCCAGCGGCTTTCCGTATTTGGCAGTATCAGCCACCTCCCCCCCTCCCCCTCCCCAACTCAATTTTGTGAGATTGCCTAGCTAGTGGGTGGGGTCGAGTTTCTCTCTGGGCACAATACCTCTTTTGTTGTTTTATCCCTTCCGAGCATGGGATGATTGTAGCCTACGGGCAGGCTTATGACTAATGACAAGATATATTTCAAGAAAAAAGAATACTTCATGGAAAAATAGGAGAGTTTCGAAGAACCTTTGTTGGAGGGTATCTTCTCTATATTGCTGTGCTTCACAATGAGGACACTCTATATGATGTTTGTAGTCATGTCAATAGAGTTTACAATCATTGGGACATATTTGGATACAATCAAAGTCCATACTAATAGTGCTCAATAGATAAAAACTCTGCTTGTGACTTTTTTCGGGGGCCTTCCCCTTTTCTTAAAAAGGAAAAAGTGAGAATGGAGTGCATGCTATTTTCATTAATGAGAATCTTGCAGATGTGGCAAATGCCCCATTACCATAAAGGATTTTGCACTGAACAAGTTTGAGTGTAAGCAATCGGTGATTTGTGTTAGAAAAGGACGCCTCCATTTGTTGTTGGAAAGAATTGTATCTATTCTCGGTCAAACAAGCTTTTGCTTACTAAGTAACTTGAAGATACTACGAAGTGGGGGTGAGAAACTACACATGAGCAGTGAGGAGGGGTGACAAAGCAGGCATGATTTCGGTGATTTGTGTCAGAAAAGGACGCCTCCAATTCTTGTTGGAAAGAATTGTATTTATTCTTGGTCAAACAGGCTTTTGCTTACTAAGTAACTTGAAGATACTATGAAGTGGGGGTGAGAAACTACACATGAGCAGTGAGGAGGGGTGACAAAGCATGCATGATTTCAAGTCCTAGCCCCTCCAAATCCAGCTAACTCGTGAGAAAGAGTTCCAGTTCTGTGAGCTCTTGGTGACCTAGACTGAGTCTTTTCTCTTTTGTACACTTTTGCAGGCTTTGATATCACGGGTGTCACCTGGTTTGGAGCAGCAAGTTGTTCTTCCTCGAGACTCTTATCTTCAGGTCCAAGAAATACATTTTTATTTACAAGATTTTATCAACAGTTTTAAAAATCTATCATCCCCCCTGCAAAAAGGTGAAGTTCAGGGCTTCTCAACTTATCATTGTCCTTTACAGAGCTACTTCAACAATATCACAGAGCATCTTCGAATTGGGCCACCTTTATATTTTGTTGTTAAGGATTTCAACTACAGGTTGGGTTATTTGACCTTTTTGACCAACACATGTTCTGCTCTGCTGTTCTTTTTGTCACTTACAAGCCTGCCTGTCTTCCAGTGCCTCGAGCAACCAGACGAATCTATTGTGTTCTATTAGTCAATGCAGTCCCAAGTCACTTCTCAATGAGGTTTGTCACGTCTACTCATTATGAATATTTCTGAGATATGCAGGCAAGTGTGATTTATGGAAAGTGCTGTCTGAAATGCAGATATCTCGCGCAGCAGCGTCACCAGAGAAAAGCTACATTGCCAAGTCATCTGCTTCATGGCTGGATGATTTTCTTGTATGGCTTTCTCCCGATGCATTTGGGTGCTGTCGGAAGTTTACAAATGGAAGCTACTGCCCTCCTGATGATCAGGTGAACACTTCATTCAATAATTGTTTTCTCCTACTTTAATCTCATTTGCTGGGGCCATCTTTTTGATAGCAAGCTAACTGCAAACCAAATGCACACAACAAACAATTATTTCCATATAGAATCAGAGCTTGGCACAGATGTGTTACACTGCACGAGGCAGAGATATAGGCTTATACAAGAGCACACGATTCAGAGAGCAGTGCTCAGGCTGAAATCATAAGCTGCATTGCTATGTATGCTGGTGCTAGATGTACTTTTAATTTTTAAGTAGCAATGGGAAACAATTCTTACTTGGTTGGTATGAAAAAATAACATAAAGAGCCTTCGTTTAATGCACTTAGCCAATTTAACATGAATGTTGTATGACTTCCTTTCATCAATACGTGGTGTCTGTGCTGCTCTATGCTTTCTCCCAGCCTCCCTGCTGCCCTGAAGATGAGGATTATTGTGCTGTCAGTGAAGTCTGCCAAGACTGCACCACAGTATGTTTTTGAAATATTTTATCACTGCATCAGACTTTCTTTTTAATTCTATATTTTAAAGACGAAGAGGGCATACATCTCAATGTTTTATATGCAACAGTGCTTTTTACACTCGGACCTATCTGCTGGACGACCATCCACAACCCAATTTAAAGAGAAGCTTCCATGGTTCTTGAATGCATTGCCTTCTGCAGACTGCAGCAAGGGTGGTGTGGGCGCATATTCAAGTAGCATAAACTTGAATGGTATGTATCAAATTTCTAGCTCTGAGGCTCATTTAGTATTGAAATTAGTGGCTTTTGCAGATAAATATTAAAACAGGGCTGACTTGATCATTTAATAGGTTACGAAAATGGCATTATCAAGGCATCTGAGTTCAGGACTTACCATACTCCATTAAACAAGCAGGTGAGTTAGTTTTTTTTTTCTATGTAAATTATGCATTTTTTTTAATTTAAAGGATATTCGTAATGAAACCAATTTTAGCCTGACATACATATAGCACATTGTACGAAGAAACTAGCAATGTGCAGTCCCTTGGGCTTGCTGAGACTGTACGCTTAGTGATGTTTCTCTTGCTTGCCCTCAAGCTTTGGTTTTCCTTTTGTTTCATGTAAGTCCAAAACTGTCGTCCATGCAGTGGTTTGGGGGGATGATTCTGAAAGATTCGTTACATTATCTACTGAAAGATTGAAGCCAAAAACCAATGGGAAGAAACTCAGTGTGCAAAAAACGTCAGAGTCAACGTACTACTGTCTATAGCCACATACACTGATTTTATGCAAGCATATTACTGTCAGAAACATTTTGACAAAGGAAATGGCTACATATAAAATAACATGCTCCAAGAGTGGAAACATGGGGGGTAGACTGAAGAATAATGTCGAAGGCAAAACTCATTCACCGGAATCAGCAAATAGCTCCCCACAAAGATCTGCCAAATAAAATGAGGTAGGTCCGCACTCCGCATAGATCCAGAAAGGTCTAGACCACCACAATTTGAGCTTTCTCGGCATTTTCCCCATGCGAGAATTGAAGAATAGCTTGGCCATTACTTGGGTCTCATGGGGGATGGAACCTTACTCTTCATCAAGCTAATAAAGATATGCCTATTTGATTCTTATAGTCTTTACACTCAAGAAACATCCAATCACCATGGCTTATCTTTAGGAGTGGGTCTCCACATAGTAGTAATAACTTAAATATTTGGAGGACATCGAGACTCTGGTCCCAACTTGTAGAGGAGTTTATTGTGAGCCCCTCGTGTTCACAGATAAGCCCAGACACACCACACAGCAGGGGCTTTTGCAAATCTAGGCTAGGAGTAAACTGCTCTAGTGGATGTGAGACTCCCTGAGATCTGCTTGGTTGACTGGTGCTAGCATGCTCAGTAGCTCTATGAACTGGAGCATTAACTTGCCGAACAATAGGCTCTTGAGATGTCTGCATAGGAGGGGAAACATCAGAGAATGTGATTTTTTGGGCCTTAACTGGCTGTTTATGCATCTTAATCTCATTAAAGACCACATCACTCCTTAGGCACATGTGCATAAGCTTCACAGCCAAAAGTCCTGAGTTTAAAGGAACATTTGTAGGTTCTTATATGTAGGTTCTTATATGTTGTAATTGAAGTCTCAACTTTGCTGACTTCAAAATTTGTTTTGGATGTGCAATGTTTCTTCTATTTTTTTTCAGATTGAGAAGCAACAAGATAACTGATGTCCAAGTTTATGAGTAAGATTTGCCTTCTTAAAAGATGAATTCAGTATCTTGTTCAATGACCTTGTGGTTTTGCAGAGTGATTTCATTAATTCAATGAAAGCTGCACGTGAATTTGCTTCACGATTGTCAGAGTCGTTGCAGGTTATTCTTATTTTCTTAGTTGATTGTCATAGACATGTAAACAGAGACATTGCTATGGATGAGCAAGAAATCTTTAATGCTAATAAATTAGGTAGATCGCTCATGTCTGGGTGAAAAATGACATCTCGTGACAAACATTATCCCGTTTTCTTTGTGCAGATGACCATATTTCCAGGGGGGGGGGGGGGAGGGGTCGGGGGTTGTGTACAGAAATCCAGGCTCGTAGATCATAAGGGATTATTTAGATTACAAGGCCAAGGTTCAGGCTTAAGCCTAGTTTTGTATTGCACAACTATGTAAGGTATGCCAATCACTTCTATTCTACAGTAGAAGCCAAATGTGAACAATGAACATGCTTAGAGTTGCATAAGACATGATGCTCCCATATCTATCCATTAGAAAACCAAGTACCGGGGGCCATCATGGTAATGTAATGTAAATTGGAAAACCGAGGACTTTTGTTGCTTCAATGGTATTCATGGTAACGTGTAAGAACCTTCTTTGAGGTAACACTAGTGTCTTGCTTATTGATCTGGTTTTTTGAAATTTGAGGTATTCACAGTGAATAAGCAAAAAGATGAAGTCAAATGGCGATAGTCTAAAGCGTCTGTTGTCTGTTCGACCTCGGCGGTGCGCCTTTTCTTCTGTGGTTGTTCTCTTTCAATGGTTTCTTTGACACGTTGAAACTCATGCTCTTCGGAGAACACCTTTTCTTTTCCTTTTCGGCTCTCTTTGGACTTGATCTCCACTCGAATTTTTCCCAGTCGGATAAATTTTCGTCGTTCTTCTTCAGCTTCAGCTTCATGAGCAACCTCTTGTTGCTCCTCTGGCTGGGTTGGTTCTTGGACAGCTGCTCGTGGCCTGAGAGAGGCGTGTACCTCTTGTCTTCGTTCTTGGATTTCTTCGAAAACCTGATCATCTTGAAGCTCTCGGAGCTGGTCACGCATGCCCAACGCTTCATAGGCAATTAGCGTGAGCACGGTGCCGTTGCCCATATAATTTTTGTGGGAGTAGCTTTTAGTGAGGGCCGACCTTTTTAAATCCTTGAGGATCTTTTCTCCCCAATTGCCTCTGATTGTTTTCTGTTTTCGGTAGGCATTGGTGAAGATGTATGCCATATGATTATCTGGCTGTGTGTAGCGGCCTGGCCTCAGCATGTGAAAGTACTGCTGGTGCACTTGCAGTGCCAGCTTAACCTCCGGGACACGGAGCTCTGTGTACGTCGTGTCGTACTTATCTGCAGTGAATGTAGATGCCCTGTCTTTAGTTGTTAGCTTTAAAGTAGCATTTGCTTCTCCTTCTTTAATCCTCAAAGCTCGTACCACCAGGTCGGCGGTGATATTGACTTGGACTTTTTCTCCATCTTTGTCAGTTAAAGTGCATGGTCCCCCCAAGGTGTCTGAAGGCCTGTGATGCCCAAAACTGGCAAAATCCCACCTGGTGAATCAGGCGCGCCTGGGTCAAGATGGCTCCAAATTGCAAATTTTTCACACTTGCTTGTTGGACATGTCCACCCTATGCCCTGACTCAATTCTTGTCAAGTTTGAACTCTTAAAGCTCAGTGAAACCCCAGCTTTTCTATTTTGTCGTCTTTTGTGAAAATCTCAGATCTAGGCCAGATCTGGGGTGGAAACTCAGGAATTTTGACATGGTTAGTTCCACCTATGTTAGCTCTACCCCGCCATGTGGTTAGATTTTGAATTGGACCACTAACTCTCTCCAGATCTGAGTTTGTGTGTTTCGGAGTGTGCCCGACTTAAATTTGCTTGTTTTGACCTCTTGAGAGATGGGAAACACTTGGAAATCACTATGTGCACTATATAAGAGGTGTGGAACCTGGTGGTGATGTCAAAAGTTGGATTTGGTGCCCAGATGCCCACATGTGAATCAGGCGCGCCTGATTCACACCTCTACATTTTTGCATTTTTTTGTCATTTTTGCACTCCCTTAGCTTCCTATGGTCCCCTATTAGCTTTTTGTGCTATTGTGAATCCAAAAACTTGGGTTTTTGATACTTTTTGGCAGGCTGAGACAAACACGCCTGACTTGAGCCTTTTTGCTCATTTCACTTGGCGTAGGTGTTTTTTTTTGTTATTTGTGCATATGCATGTGTTATATACACTAAATGGACAAGGTTTGATATTTACCTGATGCCCGATGCGCCCTCTAGAGCTCCCGGAAGTGCTGTGTGCTGCGTGCACTCTCCGTGCTCAGATCTGCTCACCTAGTGGCAGATCGGCGGTGACGCTCTCTAAATATGTCCTATATAGTGTCTAGAACACATGTGTGAGTGGGCTCTAAGGTCGGTAGAGCGGTGTGAGAGATATAAGGCACGGAAGGTATGCGCACTAAATCTCACAAAGCTCTCACAAACTTAGAATAAAGCAAATGAGCTAGTGAATTGGCTTATAAGTGCTCTCACCCCACATACACTTTTCTCACATGCCCATTCTGACCTTACCAGTGACTCTAATGGTTAGCAAAACCCCAACTTTGACTGTATGTGCTGTTCGTCTAGCTTTGCTGACGCTTGCTCAATCTTTTTGAATTTCCGGCCACTTACGGCTTCCCGTCGCACTGTCTCTGAATGGCCTCAATCTTTACCCATGGTCTTTATATGTCTTCTGGATTTGGCGTTTGAAGACGGTTTCTTTTTCTGAGCTTGGACGTATTTTTTATTAATTTTTTAGAAAAAAGGACAAAAAATGGTAAAAAATAGTAAAAATTACACTAACTCTTCAAAAATTATACCTACTCCTATCGAAATTAGTGTGATTATATACCAAACAAGCTGTATGCTGTAGACACCAAATTCGCTCTTGAAGTAGCTCATATGATCACTTTTGTCAAAAATTAATGCCTTTTTGTGCATTTTTAGTGCATTTGGGCTTGTTTTTTTCCACTAAACAAAAGAAAAAGAATAAAATCTGCGAGAAATAACTTCTTCATTACTTGCCCAGTGTGTGTGCACTTGTGCATATTCTTTAAGTACAGATTATAGTGCTCTCTAATAACACACACAAATCCTCACGGTTGGCCTGTCTCGCACTCGTGCTCCCCCCCACCTAATCAAAGCACTACGTGCGACGATCGGTTGTGGTCGTAGGAGTGTGTTAGGGTGTTAAAGATCCGTGCCTAATGCATGGTCATGTAGTGCGACCCTATATGCGTTGAAAAGCAATGCATGGAAAATCATGCTGTGCAAGAAGTAAGGTCATGGTACAATGCGTCCCATGGGCATTTGCTGACGAGGCTATTTCTAACCTATCCTAATCTACTATATGTACAAAATTGTCGTTTGGTGCTTTTCACCTTAATGACCTCGAAGTTTTTACTTCCCTTGAGCATGGACGCGCTGACTTCGCGAATGAAGCTAATTTGGAATAGCCTTGCTGCTTGCGGACAAAATCCAACCATTTACGTTGTGGTAACAGCATTGAGTTAAAGCCAAACAGCTTGAGTTGAAGGTCCAATGCTCGGAAGTGTATCTTCTTTTGCGATGTCAATGGAGCCTGTGTGCTCACGATCTTTGGTTGACACTTTTTGGGTTGCCAAACCTTCTTTACTGTGTTGGTTATCTTCGTGACGTGCGCTTGTGGTTGAACATCACTTGGCTTTGATTTAACTTTCCATACTTGTTTGTGCTTTTTGTTCGGCCAAGTGTCTCGTGGTTTTGCAGACGATGTGCTCAGTGGTTGAGAACTTTGTTTGGGTCTCCACACTTGCTTGACTTTATTCGTGTTCTCTACTCTGTGGTTCCCAGACTTCTCGCCGACTAGAACATCTTTTTTCATTTTAGAGCTTGTAACCAAACTCTTTGGAACATATGCCAACCCATTTGTCGTATAATGAAGCTGAGCTTTCGGAACCCACACTTGTTTGAATGTTTGCGTGAAGTTTGTAGTGCGATGTTGTTGTGTCCAAAGCTTCTTCGTCTTTTCTTTATGATTCTTCTTGGGTGGCAATGACAATGGTTTTTGAATCTTAGGAATCCAAACGTACCCGGCATGCCTTTGAGCTTCGAGTAACGCCTTGGGAACCCACCTTTGTTTGCCCATTGTCGTTGATTTTCGCTTTGGCTTTGTAGCTGCTTTGTGTTGATTGGGGACTTGACATACCTGTGTTTCCTTTTCAGGTGTTTTGTTTGGCACGTCTTTCTTAACCCAAACCCACTTGAGCTTTGCTTGTTCTTTCTTTTTTGTGGCGTTCTGTCGTTTTACCTGTGGCTTGAGAAGCACTGATGCTGCTTCGCTTTGTTGTTTCTCGATTGTTGTTGTTGCTTGTGAGCTTGTTGTGACTTGCAAGGATGTTGGCAATTCTCGCACTGTTGTGGCATACTCTTCGTCGGGATGTCGTATCGGTACCCACAATTTGTTGTCGGCACTCTGACAATGTATCAACCTTCTTTCCCAATTGACGAAGCAATTGTGATGTCTTTGCCACGTTCTTCCAAGAATGATTGGAGTATCCTGCATGTCAACTTGGGTGACAAAGAACTTGTCCCCACAGATTAGCTCACTAACAAACAACTTCAAATCACACATGCCATGCGCTTTAACTTTCACCTGTGAATGATTCAAACATGGCCGTGGTTTCTTTAAGTGCAACGTTATTAAGTTGAGAGAACAATTCATAAGAGATGGTGTTCCCATCAGCACCCGCGTCAATAAACGCGTAAGTCGGAAGACGTTGGTCCCCAAGTTGGACAACAATGAAGAGTGGAGGCGTCTCTTCCTCTAACTCTTCATCCACTACGTCCGTCGTTATGTTGAACTCACAGCGTTTAAAGAGCCCTTTCGCTAACGGTATGACCCTTCGCATTCTACGTTTGTTTGCGCGCTCTTTGGCTTCTTCCTGAGCCATTTCAGCCACTAGTTTTCTTTTCTCTTTTCACCACTTCGCTTTATGTAAGCGGTCAAGCTCTGTTTGTGTAAGAGGAATGTTATACTTTTTGATCCGGCATCCACTAATCCAGTTGGGCATTTCCTCGCCATCAAGCGTTGAAAGTTTGACAGCCCCACTAGATGACAGACCTGATATCACATAAGGACCATGTCCTTGCTTGGTAAACTTAGCTTGGAGCTCTTTGAGAGTAAAAACCAAGACTAAATCTCCCAACTGCAATTCTTTAGTCATGATCCGGCTATCATGGAATTGCTTCTGCCTTCGCTTCAAAGCGTACATTCCTGCTACAGCAGCTAGTCTTGTTTCGTCTAGCTGTTCCAATTCATCTAGTCGTTCTGACAGTTCATGACCTGTCCATTGTAGTTCTTTAGCCACTCGCAACATTGGGATCAAGAATTCCATTGGCAATATGGCATCCAAACCAAACACCATGTTGAACGGTGTAGTTCCAATAGCCGTTTTATAAGCTACTCTGTATGCCCACACTGCGGAATGTAACCTCATCTCCTAGTCCGTGCGTGAATCGCTCACTATCTTTGTCAAGACTGCACCTAAGATCTTGTTCGTGCTTTCGGCTTGACCATTGGCTTGCGGATGATATGGAGCTGATTTCTTGTGAACGACCATAAAGACGTCCAATAGATTTTCAGTTACTTCATTCAAGAAATGCTTTCCCCGATCACTAACAATCTCAATAGGCAGACCGTACCTTGTGAACACATTCTCGAACAAGAACTTAGCAGTTGTGCGAGCGTCGTTCTTGACAGTGGCTTTTGCCTCAACCCACTTCGTAACGTAATCTGTGGCAACAATGATGTATTGCGCATGTGTTCGAGCAGCTGGTGGATCTATAGGTCCAATGAAATCGATCCCCCATTTAGCAAACGCTCGTGCTCCCATCATTGGTTGTAGTGGCATTTCGTCTCGGCGAATTGGAGCTTTGTACCTTTGGCACTCATCGCATCTTTTGACGTACTCCGATGCATCCTTGAACAAAGTCGGCCACCATAACCCTGCTCTCATAATAGCTTTAGCTGTAACGTCAGCAGAGAAATGACCTTCAGGAATACTAGAGTGAGCATGTGCTACACTGCTATGTATTCTTTCTCCGTAACACAAATTTGCATTACTCCGTCCTTCCCACGGTGATATAGTTGATTGGCAATGATACAAAAATCTTGCGCTTGTTTCTGCAGGTATCGTTGCCTCAACTTGTTCATGTTTTCCGGAAAGATGTTGGAAGACAGATACTCAACGAGAGCCTCTGCCCACTTCGGCGTTATTGGCGATGTATGATAGAGAGTTATTCCATTAAGAGCATTGGGATTAGACCCCATCTCGCATGAGCAACCTCTAACATAATCATACACGTCTTTCCTCATAGAAGGCCAGAAGACCCCCATTCGTTCAACTCGTCTCAAGGTTTGTTCTGGAGCCATATGAATGTTTCCAATGGCCACGTGTGCTTGCTCCAGATATGTTCTAGCTTCTCGTGCATCAATGCACAACCTCAGAACCTCATCTCGACCTTTTTTATATAGTCTGCCTGCGATCATTGAATAACTGCGTGATTGCTCTATCAATGCGAGATTGGCGTCCCAGGAGTCAGATAGTCTTAACTTTCCAACTGTTAGTAATGAAACTACAGTTTCGCTCCACTTGGGTACCATCTCTACATTGAAAAGATATGCTTCTGGCAGATCATCAGGAACTCCCGTAGGTCCCTCTCCGTTTGTTAATCTCGAAAGGTGATCCGCTCTTTGGTGCGCAATCCCTTGCTTCACTACCACTGTGAAGTCAAACTCCAACAGAATAACGAACCATCGAACAATACGTCCCGTATTGCAAGGTTTATTTACAAGATACAACAACGCCTGATGGTCTGTGTAGAACACAAACTTGTTGGCAAGGAGGTAATGTCAGAATTTCTTCACGGCATACACCATCCCCAACCCTTCACGCTTAGTTGTTGTGTAGTTCCTTTCCGCTCTATTTAGTTGTCTGCTTGCGTATGACACAGGAAAATCCATGTTGTGCTCACCTGGCTGAGCTAATACGCATCCAATCGCAAAATTCGACACGTCAATGTGTACATGGAAGATCTTGTTCCAGTCTAGTGCTCGCAAAATTGGTGCAATGACGAGTGCTTCTTTCAACTTTTTAAATGAAGCATCACACTCATCAGTCCACACAAAAGCCACAATCAAAGCATAAAGAGGTTGCGCTATGTTCGCAAAGCGGAAAATGAATCGACGATAATAACCGCAATGTCCCATAAAACCTTGCACCTCTTTAGCATTGGAAGGTTTCGGCATTTTAGCTATTGCTTGAATTTTATCTTCATCGGTCGAAATGCCGTTCTTGGACACTATATGCCCTAAGATCTTGCCTTGTCGAACCATGAACACACACTTTTCTGGATTTAAGCACAGCCTATATAGTCTGCACTTATCAAATATGGCGCGTAGTTGAGATAAGTGATCCGCTCTTTGTTTTGAGTGAACACACAGATCATCAACGTAAACTTCCAGAAATTTCCTTAGAAAATCTCTAAATATATGACACATGAGTCGTTGAAAAGTCGATGGTGCGTTTGTCAACCCAAACGGCATTACTCGATAGGCAAAAATGCCTCGTTCAGTAGCAAAGGCCGTCTTGTGCTGATCGCGTGGGTCTATGGACAATTGGTTGTATCCCGAGAACCCATCTAAGAAGCTATAAGCTTCTGCACCCGCTACCCTCTCGATCACGTGATCCGTTATTGGCAGAGGGTAATTGTCTCTTATCGTAGCAGCATTCACTTTCTTGAGATTTACACACACTCTCAACTTTCCATTCTTTTTGGGAACAACCACAAGTGGTGAAACCCATTCCGGAATCCGTATGCTCAATCTCGTAGATGAATCCCGCTTCTTTAAGCTTCTTAATTTCCTCATCAATCTTCTGAGCAAAGTTGTCATTATATGAATAAGGACGTTGTTTGCTAGGCTTGGCATCATCGCGCATTGGGATAGTATGCTGGCATACTTCCGGATCTACGCCTTTCAAGTCCTTGTAGGACCACGCAAACACATCTCTGTATTCGTGCAACAACTTGATTAAAGCATGTTCTTCCTGATCATCAAGATCTGTAGCAATGTATACTGGTTTTGGATCTTCGCCCGGAAGAGCTAAATCCACCCGCTTGGCATCCTCAGGTCCGTCATAAGACACACCTGATGTTCATTCGTTCCGGCTTCTGAACCAGTATCTTCCTTTCCTCGAATGTGTACTTCTTGTAATGCGAAGGAACACCTAAAGACTGTTTGCCGATCTCAGTTTCCGTGTCATTCTCCGTTTCCCACTCCGACAGACAACCTTGGTCTTTCCCCTTGCTTGGTTTGGTCACTTTCTGTTTTTGCTTTCTCTTCAAGTGGTCTTGAAGTTTTCTTTTTGGTTTGGGCTTAGACTTACAGGCATCAAGCTCAAATATTTGCGCTAAGTAGCAACCCGACACCTGGTCTTTGATGCAGTTGCTAGCACCAACCCATTTCAGATATTGAGACTTTCCTTGAGTTATGGGCATGTGGTTGTCACCAGTGTCCTCTTCGTGCACAGTCTCAATGTTGTTCAACCCCACGACATCATTCATTGTAAGCTCATTAGATTTGCCAAAGAGTTGTCTTGGACTTAGGTTGAGTTCAATTTGAACGTTTTTCCCATTCCTAAGTTTCAACAACGTCTTCTTTGTTCTCTAGGCAAACCTTCTCTCTCGTTTGTTCGATTTCTTGCGTTTTGTTTCATTTTATGAGAGAGTTTCATCCGATGCATCATAGAATTCCACTTCGTCGTTCTCAGCATTAGATTCGTCGTCTTTTTCTGACTTTTCAGCCAGTTCCTTCTCCTGAACATCTTCGAAAGAAGAGATTTCCATCTTTATGGGCATGACTTGAGCGTTCAAACTTTCACTACCAGCACTTGCGTACCAGATTCTTGAAGAATCGGCTCTAGGTCCTTCTAGAATAATCTCCTCATCGTAGCTTCCGCTAGTGATGTCAGACTCTTCTTCTAGTTCAACCACTTGAACCATCCTCATAGACATGATGTCATAACCATCCTCGTCACAGTGTTTGACAGCATGTACGTTAGCGCACACATCTAAGGTGGCAAGAATATCCTGCCAACCAAATGGTTCTAACTCATGTTCTGGGAAGGGTTCATCAATGTAGTCTGAGGAGCTCGACGTATCGGCTCCATCACCATTCTCATCGATTCCACACAGCCATAAGGGCTTGCCTTGGACTAGCCATGACGGAATAGACTCATCCTGCGCTATGGTAGAGACCATGTCCTTGACCGGTGTATTAATGACATCTTTGTAGGAATGATCTCGTAGATCGATGCGAGTTGTAGCACTTGGTTGTCGCAGGTAGATGTAGTTATAGCCCCAGTCTTGAATCATCTTCAATTGACGCATGAATGGGCGACCTAGGATGATCTCGTAGTTGGGCTTCCTTCCGAAGTCCACAACCGCAAAGGTGTGCTCATACTCTATTTCGCATGAAGACACAACTACCTGCTCTAGCAAGCCGATTGGAGATTCGATGAATCCATCAGCCAACTGAAGCCGCATCCTCGTCTTTCTTAGGGCTGGTTTACCCCAAGACTCCCATATCTGTTTGGTGGCTATCGCTACGCTTGCCCCACTATCCAAGTTTGCCAAACTCTTGACCTCCTTGAATTCCTCGGGTAAAGTAGTGTTACCGTCCTCACCCTCGCAGTAGTTGCCTACTTTGTTGATGGGCACTGGCTCATACTTTACTCTCTTGTGTTGATCTTCCTTAAGAGTCTCATTAGAGTTCATTAGATGAGAAGTTTGAATTCCCATCTTGGTCAAGCACTTCATGACCTCTTGCCATAACTCCGGTTTTACTTTAAGAACATCCGCCAATGGCAGCGTCACTTTCACTGGTGTGGAAAGCAATGCTTGCAGATTAGCCGTATCCACCATGTTCGGAGTTGGATGGTATTGTGAAGGAACCCTGACGTCCTTGACGCTATCATCATCTCCCAGGAAAGAAGGTAATTCTTTCATGGTCGACGCTTTATCGGACTTGGACGAAGCAGGTCTTGCAACATCGTACCTAGATTCCATATCGAAGTTTATCTGTTCTTTATCTAGGTCGATTTCTGTGATAGGTGCTTTACCCTTGTTGTCTTTGACGTTCTTTTCGCGCAATTCGTTCCGAAGAGTTTTCATCCAATCCTCTTCAGTTTCTTCAGGAAAACTGTTTGGCACGAACGTCACGTTCCTGTTTAGTGTCTCAGCACCTTCGGGCTCATTTGCTTTTGTCTCAGCGGACTTTTTGTTGGCCCGTCTTCTTCTTCTTTTGTTTCTTTGTGATTCTCTTGTTTTACTCTCTTTACCGGAGACAAGATTCCCTGAATCACTAGGCACTTGTCCCGCTTCCTTTTTTGTTTGTGTTTGGCCCTCTAACAACCCCTGTTTGTCTAGTTGTTTGCCCAAGAGAGCTTGTGTACCCTTGATCATCTTTTGGAATATCTCCAAACGTTTCGTTTCCAATACCGGGTCCGGATAAGCTCTTATCCTTTCCTCGATTGTCTGGTTAGGCTTCAGTCTTGCTTCATAGGCGTCTAGCATAGCTTTTAACGGCTCTAGCACTTTCTCAGCAAGTACTGACCCTCCCTCAAATCTATCTTTTGTTTCCGAGGCTTTTTCTTGTTCTTTGACCTCATTGTCTGATTTTGCTTTTTCCTCATAGCATTTCTTTGCTGCAGCGCTTCTTAGTCTGTGTGCTTTCCAGGTGTTTCTTGAAGTCCTTTCAGACTTGCTTTCATCGTTTGTTCGCTCCTCAGCGTTCTTTTGAGATTGAGCTCTCGTGACTACATTCACTGGTGCGATTTCATCACTTTCGTTCCCACTTCTAGATGGCAAGACCTCCACAATGTTTAATGGTGTCTTTCCCTTTTTGTCCGGATTCAATGGACAGTCGGAAACTAATTGCTTTATCCCACAATCGAGACAATACCTCGCGAGAGCTGGAACTGCGGGAGTAACATTAGCAGTCCTCTGTTGCTTAAGGTAAGGATAATCCTTTATCAGATGGTCTTCCTTGCAATGAAAACAAGGTCCCAATGGTGAATTAGGAACCCGTTTCGGAGCCATCTGCATCGGAGGTCTACCTTGGCCTGCAATGAACATTAGCGTATTGAGGTCCATGCTAAATTGCCCCTCTTGGGGACTTGACATAGGAATTGGACTAGGAGTTGGTGTTGATGCAGATGGTGATGTGTTTGACATCCTCCACCAATCCAAATTTTCATCCCCTTGAGTCAACCGTTGTTCCTCAGCATAAGGCATGACTGGAACAATAGCTCTCTCTTGGTTATCGTCTTCCTCGTGCTCTACGATCCGCACAGGTGTGGTTTTAGGCAATGGTGGTTGCCTGTCCAGTACGGGTACTGGCCGATCCCCATCCATACCTACGTTAGCTGGGTTTCCCATTGCTTGAGCTCTCAAATAACGAATCCGATTGTAGCAGTCTTCAGTCGTATGGTTACCCCAACGTTTGTCGAAGTCGCACCATAAAGCAGGTCGAGCATCTTGCTTCAGCATCAATGGATTATTATCCATACGTCTTGGCTCAACTGCCTTAGGCGGCCCATATAACTTTTGCATTTTTTCCATTATGTTCTTCATTATTTGATCTGCCTGCGTGTCTACCGACGAGGTACTACTTCCAGCTTTAGAGCTCGTAGCTTCCTTTGATTCTTTTGGACCACAATTATCATCATAATCAATAGCATCATAGATGCACTGATTCAAATCCTTGTGGTGCATCATGTACAACGCTGCGTGAAGATCCTCGTCTAACAAGCCTTTCAGAAAGATAGACACTAACCGTTCTTGACTGGGCACCTCGTGTTCAGGACATCTTGACAAGTATTGCCACAGTCTGTTAGACTCGTTCTCTTTTTGTGCAAATCCATGGATCTGAGACAGCACGTCATGCTTAAGCCCAGTCTTCCAAAAGGATGCAACAAAATCCTTTTCAAGCGCTTCAATGGGGTGATATCTAAAAAGGTCTAAAGTTTGAAACCATGATAACGCACGACCTTCCA
The DNA here is from genome assembly GCF_047967505.1 of Dipteris shenzhenensis. Lineage (NCBI taxonomy): Eukaryota > Viridiplantae > Streptophyta > Polypodiopsida > Gleicheniales > Dipteridaceae > Dipteris > Dipteris shenzhenensis. Next base: position 72,332 of record NC_141608.1, read on the forward strand.
GCGTAAATCCGAAGCCTTCCACCCTTGTGTGGAGATCATTGACTTGTTCGGCTCGGACTACTTGTTTGAAGTTGGCCACGTGATCGTATGGATCACGTGTCCCGTTGAACTTCTTAACCCACTTTTGAAAGTTAGCTGGTCTAACTCTCCTTGCATCGTACATTCCTCGTCCTAAGGTGAAGGCGCTTGTGTCTTCCCTGGGATCGGAAAACCTCACTGTGGGTTTGCTTGAACCAGCAGGTCTTAATGGCACCTCATGTGCTAGTGACCCGTCTCTTTCTAGCTCATAGGTTGAATGTGGTCTAACCTCTGGCATTCTTGGTGCACTAGGCAAAGTTCTTGCTTCGCTCCTTTCATTAGCTCTCGAGCTTGCGACTTCTGAGCTAAGAACAGGCACTCTAGAACCACCAGCGCGATCCCTAGACCCATTCTTGGTCTTTGGACTTCCTTCGAGTCCCGATTGTGTAGCAACCTTTGGCGCTAACTCTGGAATTGGCAGTCCATGCCATGTCAAGCTTTGTGCCGTGCGTTGATCCATAAACTCGAAAACGTTTCCGAATTTATCCAAAATGATAGGCACTAAGTGCATTGTTTGTCCAGCTCGTAAGTATACGTACAAGAGTTTTTCATTCTGCAGTGTATTAGGATTGGGCTCATTCGTGACATAACAAGTCTTTGTGTCCTCCGACTCCTTAAAGTACAAGGCGATGCCAGGACTATCAACTAGTACGCGTTGTGTCTTGATTACATTTAAGAGTTTCATTCCATCGGAATCCACGTATGGTGGCTCTTCCTCCTTGATACTCATCAATGTTTGTCCCCATTTGTCGACACACTCAGGATCCTTGACCACAATGTAACGCACACCCTCTTGCCCCATATACGAATCCCCTTGGTAGTTAACCCACGGAGCCATATCTAGCGCAGCCGGATGGTCGCCAATCTTGACTACCCAACGGTTCATAGGATCACGATAAAGCTGTGCATCATGCGAATTAGCTTTAACATACACAAGCCTTACATTGAAAGCCATGGAGAAGTCTTGCATATCAGCGGAGTGGTTCTCTGAGGCCATGCTTGAAGTTGAGTCCGAGAAGGTCTCCTCTTCCACAATAGGCTCTAAGATGCGGTAAGTGTTAGAAACACTTTCCTCGCTTGATTTCACACTCGCACTGGACTCAAGATCTTTCCCACCTGACTTGTACCAGTTTCTAGATCTCAAGTACATTCAAAGAAGACAGCCACTTACTCGTAAGCTCGCAGCGTGCTCTTCTTAGGTTGCTCTTTGCTTCATTCGTTCACCTGAGACCAATGAATGAAATCAGTCTCACGCACTATGATTCTAGACTACGTTTTCCACAAAATTTCTAAGCCTAAAGAAGCAACAAAAATTTGACCTTATAAACTCTAAGTGTACTCTATGCACAGTGCTACTAGACTACTATGGTCTACAATGAACTTCTATTAGCACGCACACTCTAACGCTAAGCAAAAACACTCTAAAAGTCGTGTTTAGGCTAGGTTGTCAGCAGTTTCTTGGCTTTTTGGATGCCTTTTACTTGTCCAAATGGGATGAGACTTCACCCCTAGGCTATATACAGCATGTACAAGGTGCAGGTGGTGTCAGTTGTGCAAAATGCAGCTGAGTGAATCAGGCGCGCCTGATTCACAGGTGCCCCTTTTTCAGATCTGATGCTCCCAGCCCTTCCCTTATGCAAGGTAGATGCCCAGTATAGCTTCCCAGCAATAGTTGATCACTTTTGCTATGTTTACAAAGGAAATATTACACCAAAACTTTCAGTTAAACTGGTCAAATGAGGTGCAAATGAGTTGAAAATTGGTAGGTGTGCTGTACTAAGTGCCTACAACACCCTGGTAATGTCAGATTTTGCACGACAAGCCCAGATCCACAGGTGTGAATCAGGCGCGCCTGATTCAAGATGGTGAAATTTTCAACTTTGATCAACCAAAGGTGTTCCACTATGTGAAGACACTCTCCAGCTGAAGTCCCAACAAGTTTTGACCACTTTAGCTATGTCAAATGACCAGAACTTGGCTTTGAAGTACACAGTGCAATTCTAGCACTTTTTGGCCTTTTCAGCTTGATACAAATGCCCAAATTGGCTCAAAATGCAAGAGGGAGATGTATTAAGTATATGGAACAGCTTGGTATGGTCAGATGATGCCAAAAATGCCCAGATCTGCAGGTGTGAATCAGGCGCGCCTGATTCAAGCAGGAGCAGATTTCACTTTTTCTTAAACCTGACTTCACAGCTGTGTTCCCTATGAGTTAAATGTGCCCTATATCAATTCTCTTGCAATTTGGATCACTCAAAAGCTCAATTTCCACTAATAGCACTCCAAAGCGTACTTTGGCACTTTCTAATGGAAAACTGAAGTCAAATGAGCTGAGGGCCGAGGACAAGTATGCATAACATCGTAACAACCTATCCTAACCAACAAAATACAGATTGAGTGCATAAAACTTGAAATATGCTCAAAATAGCGTTTTTTGGCTAGTTATGGTCAACTTTGCCAAATGCAACCTTTTTGATGCACATTCAACCGTGATTGTCTACCTATTACTACTCCTAAATCCTAGTCTAGCAATGCAAAATGAATCTAAGCTATCAAATGTACATGGAGACCAAAACTCAACACCATTGGACAACTTTTGGACTCTGAAATGGACACGACGAGCTTTACCTAAAACCTTAAGTAAACCCACGTCATACCCCACTCTAACTCACTCACTAACAACCGACGACCCGTTACCTCGCAAGTCTACGACCCTAAAGCCACCTACTCTAAGGTCTGCTAGCTAAGGAGAAGAATGTGATGATCTCTAGAGAAGTGAAGCACTAAAGAGCTAGTCTACTGTTTGATTCACAAGTCTATGGTCACGTCCCCGGCAATGGCGCCAGATGTTCCATCGCCATCACTCTCATGGAGCGACTGCGAATCATCGTGTATAGTGTCCTACATGGCACAGCATATACTATGTCATACCAGAGGGAACCCAAACTCGGACAGTTGGAGGCCGCGCTAGATTGTCAGTCTAGGCGAATCAAACAAGCTAAAATAAAAGAAAATACACAATTGAGCTCAAAACACGCATCTAGGACAAATCAACTGATACGCTATGGATATGAAGTCAAATCGACATGACGCTTAGGGACATGGTTTCCTATGCTACTGGGACTCCATCTATGCCATTAGATTCACAATGTGTTGAAAGACCATGACTAGAGCGCACAAAACAAGTAGAACACAGAATCTCAGATCTACTCAACTCTGGCACTCCAAATCAAGATCTAATCATACACATGTGTGCTCTAGGACATAGGAAAGACATCCATGAGATATCTTTGAATTCTGGCAACATTTTGGTACCAAAACACCTCGTGAGACAAAAACGTCCCAGACGCAAAAGTCTCATTGTCTCATTCGACTAAGCCCATATTCCTACTCTACACACTCTAAGGATTGCATCTATGGTCCTGAATCGCTAATCGGAGCTTCCTACAAGCGGCTACGGCCTCGAGTAGTTCGCACCTAAACGCGATGACTACGACGCATATACGGACACATTGCACGCGTGAAGCACATCAACATGAAGCTTAGACACTAGAGAATACATGTATGAAAGCTCAAATGAAAATACTTACTCGTTAGAGCGTAGGGAGCGCGAGAATATACACTCTCTCTTGAAAACCAAGCTCTTCTTCTCATTCACTTCAAAAAAAGATCCTTTACAAAAGTTAAGTGCTGGCTTTTATACCAAGCACTGACCATTGAAACTGTTACATCCCATATCTCTCATGGGCTCTAATTCTAACTCATATGTACAAATTGGAAGCCGTAATAGCCCCTAAATTACAAGATAATTGGGATTTTGTTACAAAAAATGGGATTTTGTCGGTGACGTAAACTTGAAGATCTTTGACAAAACAACATCCTGCATGGAAACATGCATAGAGAAGCTTCCGGATAGCCCAGTTTTGTTGTACACCATAGCCCCACCTCCTGAGGCTCTATCTAAGTTTTACCCAATAATATATCCAGAGGTATTAGAGCCAGCAGATGTAGAGGAATACATAGCCTTGGTAGAGAAGTTCATGCAATGGAGGGACCAGATGGAAGAAAATTACAAGTTCATGGAAGAAATGCTACAAGGGAACCTTGATAGAGAGGTGTTTAAGGATTTGTTTGTACAATGGGCTGAATACCAAAGAAGTCTGATAACACTATGTAATAACTTGCTGCAACATTATATTGTAACTCAAAAATTATCCCCAGAGAAGCAAGAAGCAAGAAACAGTCAACATGGATCAGGATGGCTGGCTGAGGGGCTGGTGAAAGCAAGGATAGAGGTCAACCAGCCAGCCTATGGTTCATTGCTAGCAACCGCTTACTGGTGTACTCAATTGGCTAAGACCAGAATTAGATCTGAAGTTGGAGTAATGGAATACATAGTGAGGGGAGGAAAGCGGTGAAGTAAAAGGCTTCACTTGTTTGAAAGGACACATGCCTCAACGGTATGTAATCAGGGCGGGGGTACTTCTATTGAAGTGTGGGAACAAGCAGTGCTTGAAAAAGGAGAGCCATTTGATTTACAAGTAAAACAAGGCCTCCATCTAGAGTATGAGAAGGACCTAGTGAAGGTCATTTCCAGGCATCTGGAAAAGCTGGAACAGGAGGAAAAGAAAAGAAAAGCCAAAGCTATAGCCAAGTGGGAAAGTCAGGAATACTTGTCTTTTTCTGAAGAAGATTAAGCAAATTAAATTTTGAATAGAATCAGAGAATATCCTGAAGAGCTAAGGATTTGTTCTGTTGTCATGTCAGCACCAGAGACTGAAGAAAATCACATGCAAAGCTGAGGACTCAGTTTAGAAAAAAGGGAAGAGAATGTTAAGGCTAAGGTTGAATTGCTCAGATGCCAGAAATGGTTACAAGCCAAGAAGAATGAGATTCAAGAAATGACCAACAAGCAACAGACACGAGAATGTTTAAAAGTAGAAAAGAGTCATGTAGGAGGAGAAGGGTTTTTGGGAAGCTGATATGCCAAGAACGTGAGGGTCAACTGTGTGGGTGAGTTGGGAGATTGCGTGTGTGCATACATGGCTACAGCTTGCTCCATTTTTGGGTTAATATAGCAATTGGTATCATACATTGTATCGGTTTATCATGGTCAATACATATATATTGTTGAGGGTCTATGTTTCCGGTTTATCTCTAGTATCTTTTGTGAATCCTGTGTGTTAGGTAATGGTAAAGTCATGGACTTTAGCCAAGGTTGACTAACCTAGCACCGGAGTGCTAACAAATAATTTAATCTTCCAATAGTAACCATGTACAATAACTTACAACAATATGCATAAAGCCGAATGGTATATACAAAAAATGCTAAAAGCTTACAAGTTTGCAAGCTACCAAAAGTGTGCTCCACTAATTTTTCTCCTAGTTATGCTTCAAACCTGGAATAGGTCCCTACAAATAATAAGAGAATGAAAAAATTTTAAACACTTAATATTAGATAGTATGATATTAAATTAAAATTAGATTAAAGTTTTATAAGAACGTACGCCCTCAACAACCATCCCCAAATTGATAGTCTTGTAGCCTCTCTCGAATCGCTTGAGGAGGGCATAGGTGCCATGCATGAAAGCATATCACTTCTCATTGGTGGTTGCACACCTTCATACCACTCTCTCCTATGTAAACAAATAATGCTTTAGTTAGAAGAATGTTACAATAATACAATATAAAAGAAGACTCATTTAATGTATATGAGCATATTTACAAAGTAGGAATAGAACAAGTCCCAACCACCATGCTTTTGCAAGATTATTATTATATGTTGTGGAGACAACATTTTTTGTAGGCATTTGTGAGAGTGCATCTACCACCACATTTTACTTTTTTCTAGGGATATGGGCGGGGCTATGTGGTAATGAAATAAAGAGAGAAAATTAGTCCATCTCATTTGCTTGCTAGAATGCTTGGTTTACATAATAAAGTATTTAATGCTTTGGTGATCCTCTGTACGTATTATGAAGAGTGTACCCAACAAGCAATGCTTCCAAGAATCTAGAGCATGGATAACTCTAAACTATCTTTTCTCATAGATTCCTAGTACCTGTTCTTATGAATTCAATCTTCTACTTTCATATTCAATAGGATGTCCTGCTTGAGAAAGAAAACCCAATGCTATCACACAAGCATCACATTGAACTTCAAAAGGCTTATTAGAGCTGGGCAATACCAAAAGTAGTTTCATCATAATCCTTTTCTTGAGCTCTTTAAAAGCATAATCTTCTTCAATGGTCAATTCAAATTTGACCTTTTTCTTTGTCAAACATGGAGAGGACCTGCTATTATATAGAGAACTTTGAAATAAAGTATCTATAAAATAGGAGCACATGCCAACAAAGACCTATTGTGCGAGCCTCCCCTCCCCTCCCGCAGCCCCTACCTCCCCCTAGCTCCTCCTCGCCTCGACCACCCCCACCCCCCTGCCTCTCCGCCCTCACCCCCCCTCACCCGCCGCCTCACCTTCTCCGCTGCCGCCGCGCCCCCTCGCCCTCCGCTCTCACCCCTCGCCCCCCTCCGCTCTCACCCCTCGCCTCTCCGCCTCACCCCTCGCCTCTCCGCTCCCTCACTCCCTCGCCCCTCCGCCTCACCCCGTCCCGTCTCACTCCGCCTCCCCTCGCTACGCCTCACCCCCCCCCTCGCCGCTCCGCCTCACCCCCCCGCCCCCTCGCCACCCCTCACCCCCCCGCCTCACCCCATCCCGTCTCACTCCGTCCCTTCGCCGCTCCGCCTCACCCCCCCGCCCCCTCGCCGCTCCGCCTCACCCCCCCTCCTCGCTCGGCCTCACCCCCCCGCCCCCTCGCCGCTCCGCCTCACCCCCCCCCCCCTCGCCGCTCCGCCTCACCCGCCCTCGCCACCCCACTCCGCTCCCCCCCCCCGGCCCCCCGCTTCACCCCCCTTCCCCCTCGCTACACCGCCCCCCATCCCTCCCACCCTTCCGCTCCGCCCCGCCCCTTCCGCCCCGCCCTTCCATTCCGCCCCCTCCCGCCCTCCCACCTCGCCCCGCCCCGCCCCTCCCCCGCTCCCGCCTCCTCACCTCACCCGCTCTCCGTCCTCACCCCCCACCCCGCGCCACCTCCGCCTCCCGGCCTCCCGCCCCCGTTTCCACCGCCCTCCGCCCTCCATCCTTCTCGCTCTCCGCCTCTGCTCTCGACTACGCCTCCGCTTCCCCCGCGCGACTCATGTCGCCCCGGTTCGCCTCACCCGTCTTCTTCACACCCAGGCTCCACCCTCCCGCATCTATCCTCCCTTTTTTGGGTGGCAGCCTCTTCTTCATCGGAAGCCTCGCAGTTTGTCTTGGCGGTATGGCGGCTCCCTGCCCGGAACCGGAGGCCCAGTCGGACCCTCCCTCTCCAGATGCCTACCGCGTCATCCTGACAGAGCAACAATCGTCTCGGGTTCAGAAGGTTGCCAATGACTTTGCCCTTACCTCTGTTTATGGCAGAGTCATTGGACATTCCCCCTCCAGATCAGCCATCAGGGACTGGCTCCAGTCCACTCATGCTAGAGGACGGCCATATTGAGGAGGTGGCCCTTATGGGAAGGGGCATCTTCTGGCTCAAACTCTCCAATGCGAAAGCTGCGAGCAACCTGATTGCTGGTTCCCCCACGTCGGTGGATGGAAAGATTATTATGATAGTCCCGTGGTACCGTGGATTCAGCACAGCGGATTTTGATGCTCGGTTCCGTATACCTCGCCATCCAGTGACGCTAGTTTTTCCAGGTCTTGCTGCTGAGCTGCGGCCGATTGTCAAGGACCTGGGCTCCCACTTTGGTTGGGTTATGCACGACACTTTCGTCGACGCGGTGACTACGGCAGGAGCCCCCTGAGTCCGTGTGGCTGTGGCGGATCCTACGACTCTCCCTGCAGTGATCGAGATCGTGACAGATGCCGGCAGCATCACCCAGAGCATGGTAGTAGCGGACAGCCAAGGCAGTGCCTGAGATGTCACGGCTTTGGGCACTTGGCGGCTGTTTGTTCACGATTCGCCAGCTCTTCTCGGCCTCCCCCGCCCCCTCCCTCTCCGCCCCCTCCTCCCCCCTCCGGGCAGCCACGTCAGGAGGAGCAGAGGCAGCCGGAGTCCGGTCCAGAGTTAGCTGGCGGTTGGACTGAGGTTAGAAGGAAAAGAGGAAAGAACAAGAAGATTTCTGATAAAGGCAAGGAGGCAGAGGTTACCCAACCTGCAGCAGCACCTTAGAGACCTGACAGGCAGCCGCCCCAGGGTCCTGGGAGAGCTTCTTCGACGGTAGCCCGTCCTTCACAGCCTCAGGTCCCCCTCTCTTCCGCTCCCCAGCCCCTTTCCACTCAGCCCCAGCCCCTTCCCCAGTTGCATCCCCCTTCTCCCGACCCGCAGCTTCAGCCCCCGCCTCTTCCTCCTCAGTCTCCTCCTCCTCCTTCTCAGCCCCAGTTCCAGTTGCATCCCCATTCCCCCCGTCTCTCTCAGCTCTCCTGCAGAGTTAGCTGCACCGACGGTTCCTCAGCCGAGGGTAGTCCCCGCTCCCCCTCCTCCACCTCCCCCGCTAGTCGCCTCCGTGGAGTCTGAGTCGCCTACCCCCCAGTCTCCTCCCCCTTCCCCTCCACTGGCAGGACACCCTAAGTCTACACCACCACTGGAGCAGGCTTCCCTATCCGCTAGCGCCTCAGTGGCAGACTCTGGTGGGCCTCAGCTTCAGGAGAGAGAGCTTCCTCGCGACTTTTACAGATCTGGCCCCTGGGACTACTTGGATGTGGCCGACCTCGGGACCTTCCCTGCTTGTCTCGACATCAGTATCTTCCTGCTCCGCAAAGGGGCGGATGGGAAGCTAGGCGCCTTGGCCCTGAGGGATGGCCCTAGCGTTGCTTTCACGTTCCTCAGCGACGGCACCGAGACTTGGACAGACGACTCGGTCTGGGAGGCTCTCAGAGAGCAGACGCACGCTCAGATTTGCTCTTGGATAGGCGCGTCCGGTGGGCAGCTTCTCGAGAGTCAGTGGTCCGAGGGTGACGTGCGCCTGCGGTGGCGTTGCGCCGCCAAACGCTTCAGATTGATTGTGATTCTCAGGCCCTCCCTGTCATGGCCCCTCCCCCAGGATGTCAGAGCCTGGACCCCTCAGAAACTCCGAGCCTTCTACGGGATGACTACTTCAGAGATCTCGAGCTGGCTCGAGAAAGCATTTGCTCATGGCACCAAAGGCCTCTCACCTTTGCTAAAGGTGTTGAAGAACGGGCAAGACGACCCCGCCTCCCCCTCCAAACCTTCTCATAAGCGTCAGCGCCTCCACTCCGAAATGTCAGCTTCTTCATCGACATCGACCGCGAGCAGACAGTTGTTCGCAGCCTCCCAGTCCTCACCATGAGCCTACACCTTGTATCCTGGAATGTGAACGGGTTTCATTCTTCTAGCACCCGTGGTCCTAGGAAGCTCATTTTGAGACAGGAACTTCAGCCAGCAGTGATTGGTCGTTTGGATGTACTTCTGCTCCAGGAGCACAAGCTTTCTGCGGCTCACTCCCGTAGCTGCGGGAAGATTCTCCCTGGACGTTCTCACACTTATTGGGAGCCCTCCATCGGCGCACAGGGAAGGAGTGGAGGTGTCTATACTTCCGTGTGCGAGCAGTTAGCCGAGGGAGTTTTCGGTCATGGCACGTTGATCCCAGGCCGTGCCCTTTGGGTAGGCCTGGAACTGGAGGGTTCCAGAATAGGAATCTTCAACATTTATGCTCCCACAGACCTCCGTTGCAGAGCCACCTTCTGGAGGACACTCACAGGGATTCTCCCAGACATGGATTCCTGGATTGTTGGAGGTGACTTCAACAATCTGGAGACCTTGGAGGACCAGCAGGGCAGAGGACCGGAGTTTACAGGTATGTCTTAGGCAGAGCAGTCCGCTTGGGACTCATTTATCTTCGTGACAGGAGGTAGGGACAGCTGGAGAGACCCGTCCTTCCGTCGTTGGCACGAGAGCTTGGACTTCTCGTGGGGCTTCCGCAGGGAAGGAGGCAGACTCCTGGAGAGGCTGGATAGATTTTATGTCAGTGATTGGGCCATCAGTAGAGGCGGTCAAGCGGGTATAGTTCCAAGGACGACACTTTTCGACCATGCGCCTGTGCTCTTATCATTAGACTCGGCAGTTCAGGCCCTTCCCCCCCGTTCATGCCGGATTCCCGACTCCATTTTCTTGAGGGAGGACGTGCGCAGTAGTATCGGCAGTCTATGGGACAGAGATTGGGGTGAGTGCGTGGATCTGGTTGATTTGGTGGCGCAGGCTTTGCAGGAGTCCAGCCAGATTTGCCAGCTCGCAGCCCTGCAGGTTCGACAGGAATGGTGGGGCAGAGAGAGAGCTCTTCGGAGGGACCTCGCTTCCATTCAGCGACTCCAGCAGGCAGCCCCGAGCTCGGAGGAGCTTCGGATCCAGGCCCTTTGAGCCAGAGCCCTTCTTGAGGAGACTCTCCAGCGCCGTTCAGAGTTTTCCTATCACGCCTCTCTCTCTTTTTGGGCTCGGAAGGGCGACCGGATGTGCAGGGAGTTCTTCAGGACGCATGGCCAGAGAGCAGCAGGTGATCAGCTTCGGAGTCTCAGGACAGCGGAGGGGCACATCGTTACGGATCCGGGTGAGGTCTTGGGGTTGGCTACCGACTTCTACAGGACTCTTTTCCAGCAGGAGCCGCTTGTTCCTCGCACTCGACGCTCCCGTGAGGAGGTGTGGAGGCGCATTCCATCCCTGGTCCAGCCCAGCATGCAGGCGACGTTGGCACCGTTCACTACGGACGAGATGTTGGAGGCCTTGATGGCCATCGACGGGCAGAAATGCCCGGGCGAGGATGGGCTATCCCGGGCATTCTTCACCTCCTTTTGGAATCAGATCACCCTCCTCACCATTGCCTACAAAATCCTTGCCAAGATGATCAGCGCCAGAGTTCGGCCTCTACTTCCAGACCTTATTCATGACACTCAGACAGGCTTTGTCCAGGATCGCAGTATCTTGGATAATGTCTTTACCTTCTCAGAGGCGGCGGAGTGGGCTCAGCACAGTGGGTCACACCTAGCCATCCTACTTCTCGACTTTGAGAAGGCCTACGATCGAGTGGACTAGTCCTTTCTGGAGGGGACTCTGGAGCGACTAGGTTTCCCAGCAGGATGGATTCAGGGTATTTCAGCGTTATACAGGACAGCTTCTAGCAGGGTCATCATTGGCGGCAGGATGGGTGAGCGTTTTCGTCTGGAGAGATCAGTGCGTCAGGGCTGCCCCCTTGCTCTTTACCTGTTTCTCTTCTTCGCTGAGGCTATGACATACTACCTTCGGGCGAGGTCTACTGGGATCAGGGGTGTTCGCCTTCCACTCCGGGAGGACACGGAGCTCTTGGACTCGGAGTACGCGGATGACACAGCACTGTATGTCCAGGATGATGAGATGATGTTGGAGAGGGTGAGGATGGCCCTAGAGGTCTTCTGTTCGGCTGCCGGTGCGAAAATCAACTGGAACAAATCAGTTGGTTTTCTCACAGACCCCGGGGCGTGCTCTCAGTGGGGGAGTTTTTTGGGTTTTAGGTGGATCCCGCGAGGACAGACAGCTAGATATCTCGGTTTTCAGGTCGGCTTGGATATCACGCCAGCTCAGCAGTTTCTCCCGGTGCTAGATTCCATTCGACGGAAGCTGGCTTTCTGGAGCATTGCTAAGCTCTCCCTTGCAGGTCATGCCATGGTAGTCAACCAGGTCCTCCTAGCCACGGCTTGGTATGTGGCTTCCTGTTGGTGTTTCTCGAGATCCAACGTGGCACAGCTTAGGAGGTTGGTTCGGAACTTCCTATGGTCCGGGGAGGATGGCCTCAGAGATACCAGAGCCAGGGTTGCTTGGTAGACAGTCATTCTTCCGCAGTCTGAGGGTGGCTTGGGGGTCATCGATCCAGAGCTTCAGAGTCAGGCCCTGTTAGGCAAGCTAGTTATCCGCGGTTTGACCCCGGGGGGGGCAAACGTGGAAGATGTTACTTCAGCAGGGGGTCGGTTCTTGTGTCCCGCGCCGAGGTGGAGAGTGGCTACCGTCCCTCAGGTGGATCTTCACTTCCGCCCCGCTCACTCAGTCCCGCTCCCCACTCGTTGGTAGCCTCCTCATGGTTTGGAGGCGGCTCCGCCTTAGTCTCATTCAGTCCCCTCCTAGCTGTCAGGAGGAGATCGACCGCTTATTTGGAACGATCAGGTCAGAGATGCCAAGGGCCTTCAGTTGGGGGAGAGATCACACATCAGGTGGGACGGCTGGATGCCGGGGCCAGCCCGGTCCCTTCGAGTTTGGAGGGACACGTACAGACATTTGGAGACGGCTGATCTTGCAGACGCAGCTGGAGGTGCCCGTGGAGCCCAGACGAGACGTACGGAGATCGACGGCGCGATTCCAGCTGATTGGTTGGTTCCACCCGAGCTTCAGATGCTCATGCCTGGTGATGATTGTTGGTTGGGACAGTTCACCCCCCGTGGCATCCCACTGGTGGTTGCAGGGCGGATGGACGACTCCTCTGTTTCCTTCTTCGCGGTTATGGGGGATGGACGACTCAGGAGAGAGGATGTGCTCATCGATCCCCTACTCCCATGGCAGAGGGTTCGGGTCGTAGGCCTCGTGGGGAAGGTTTGGCGGACCGATCCTAGCATAGAGCAGGATCAGATGCAGCTTTGGCGACTCTGGCTCTGGGAGGGGCGGGCCTTGTCAGAGCTTGATTGGGACCCAGGAGAGTGGAGATGGCCAGAGATTGTGACAGGTCAGGGGCCGACCTCTTTCTTTGCCTACAGCACGACATTGGGCAGGCGAGTTCTCGGGAGGATGCAGAGCCGCCCTCCCACCCAGCGGCCCAGTTGGTATGCACAGGGTATTTCCAGGTTCTTTTTGCAGGCCTTCTGGAAGGCCTTGTGGCAGAGCTGGCGGCCGCGGAAGATCTCCTACTTCCTGTGGCTTCTTGCCCACAAAGGTCTTCCAGTGGGGAGCTGGTTGCGGCAGATAGGCCAGGACGGACGTTGTCAGCTCTGTCATGCGGACGAGGAGTCACCAAAACACTGCCTATGGAGTTGCACTCGCGCCCATGAAGTGTGGAGGTGGACTTTCGGGATCCTTACTCGCGCAGCACCGGAGCTAGGATTGATCACTTGGGGTGCGTTCTGCTGGTGCAACACCGCACCTGGTTTTCATCACTTATTCGAGGCATGTCAGCAAGACCCCACATTCCTTATCACACAGGGGACGTGGGGGTCGCTAGAGAGTATCCCGCCGCACCTGGCAGAGGCTGGCACAGGAGCTCAGGAGAGGCAGCCAGTCTGGGAGATTATTAGCAGCATCGCAGGATGGTACATTTGGACCTCGCGCTGCGCGCAGATCCGCGGTGGCACCTCCTTATCGACCGCCCAGATCATGACTGACATCTGGAGTGAGATTATACACACCCTCAGAGGCCAGTGGGACTAGATACAGGGGGACTCCCGGGCCGGTCGGGAGAAGCGAAGACGTTTCCTCCGGGTTTGGGACACTCAGGGCCTCTTCTTCGAGCAGGCTTCGCAGGGCCTTCAGTGGCGCTACTCACCACCTCTCTGGCTGTTCATTCACACTCGCCTGATCCCTCCGTGAGAGAGAGCTTTACTTTTTGTTACCTTTTGGGCTGCGTCCGATTTGTGAACGCAGCCCGTCAGTTGCAATGCTGACCTCTTGTATCTTGTTTTCGAAGTAATATAATTAGCACTGTTTTTTCGGCAAAACAAAGACCTATTGTTGGATAAATGGTATGCAAGGGGGGTAGCCTTTGTGAATTGGTTGTTATGGCGGGTAGCCATTGATAAGGTGATTAGTTCATCTTGTCCATAAAGCGCTTTGAAAGGGGTCATATCAATGCTGGTGTTTTGCCAAAGATCGACAAAGTCTACCTCACCGACGGCGAAACTTCTAATTTTGTACTAAAATCCAACAAGGGTATTAACTTAATCTTCTCGGGATCCATTTGGATACCCTTCTTAGAAATAATATGACCAAGGTACCTTATCTCATTAAGGAAGAACTCACTTCTCTTCCCATTTACATAAAGTCTATTAGCACACAATTCTTCAAAAATTACCTTTAAGTGCTCTTTATGTTCTTCCATTCTCTTGGAGCAAATGATAATATCATTGAAGAACACTCTAGTGTACGCCCCATGCTTCCTAATAATCGTTCCATCAACCTATTAAAGGTTGTTGGAGCATTGATAAGCCAAAGGGAATCATGACATACTCATACAAGCCAAACTGCATATGAAATGCAGTCTTAGGATGTCATGAAGTATTATCCTTATTTGATGAAAGGCACATTTAAGGTGTATCCTACTAAAGTAAAATAAACCTTGTATCTTATCAAAAATGTTCTCTATATGAGGAATCAGAAATAAATTCTTGATTGTGTTCTTTTTTAGTGCATGATAGTCCATGTATATACAATAGTACCCATCCTTCTTTTGCACTAGCAACATGGGTGAACAAAAGGGAGATGAACTATGTCATACCATCCCCTTCTCAAGAATCTCATTCACTAGTATCTGTTATCGTTGTGCATGACATATGTGATATAGGGGATTATTAGAGGGTGCATTACCTCGTACTAATTCAATCCTATGGTCATTCTCTCCTCATGGATGAGGTAACTCACTAGGGATAGAGTCTGAAAAATAATCACTATATGCTTAAAATAAAGACATATGATTCATTTCAGCATTAAAGCTCATATTAGTATTAGTTATTTGAGAGTGTGTATCACGAGGGAAGGAGATTCTTTGACAAAAACATAAACATAAAAAGAAAAACTTTTGTTTTGTACAACATCATTAGATACAAGTACGATGCTTTCCTCCTTAGTGCCACTACTAATAGCTTTACCTCTATGATGAAAAGTGTAACTCTAACAAGATAAGTGAATTGTTTGACATGATGAAACCATGACACCCCTAAGATAACATTCTCATGCATACATAAAACTCCTCTTGATCAATATAACATTGGACATGTAGCTTAAGCTTCCCAATCAATGGTGTGATAGGGAATTGTTGCCTTTAAAGGCTCCATCGACATCGAGTGTGGGTGTCAGAGTATAGCATTTATTCCTTTTATTTGCAACAAATTTTATGTGAAAGAAGAGAGAAGACAACTCTTTAATCACACTACTAGAGAAGGAGAGAATGAAATAGAAGAGTAAGAGAATATAGTTGCAAAATTATGGTTGTGTGGATAGTAAATAACACTCCTAAACACACAATTGCAATACCCTAGTCATTCACACACACAAACCACAAAACAAACACCTAAAAGAACACCATTGAGGACCGGATTTACTTGGAGCCGATCCCCCCTCCAAAGAGGCTTTGCATTATTCTTATTCCAAAAGAAAGAGATCATTACAATGCACTTTTGTACTTACACTAGAATCCTTTAGCAACATGGATATGGAAAATCACATTTGCTAGACTTAGCATGAGTGAGGCCTCTATCCCAAGTCCTTAGACACCATAAGAGATGAAGAGAACTATGGGGATGGAGGTAGATTAAGAGGAAAAAGATTTAGCTTACAAGAAAGAATTAATTCCCCTCACTTAATACCTCTATCTAATCCATAGCATAGCATAATACTTAGTTCATAAAAGAGCATGAGTAAGCATAGCTTGCATGAGAGCAAATCCTGTGCTACTATGACTAGCATTAAGGGGCTTGAGGTTGAAGAACTTGTTAAGCACCTTCACTTTTTCTTTTCCCCCACCTGTTTTGTAGGGCAACAGCTATGGCTATGGACGCAGAATGTAACGGGATAGCTATAAAGAGCGGTTATGGGAATGGAAGCAGGAACCTACATTGCCCACATTGCTGCGGGAACCATTTTTTGAAGCTAAACGTTTGCCTGTGTAATACATTTGTAATTTCCCTCAGTTTAATCACTTAAGTGGGGCCAAGAACTTCCAATTTGTATGAGATTTGAACCCACAACCTCATAGCCTAGGTATATAAGTGAAAAAACCCTCTTTTGTGAAAAGACCTTTTGTTAATACAAAGAAGAAGAGAGTACGTGTGTGCAGCCTATCCATACCTATTTGTGAAGGAAGTTCTAGAGCTTGTGGAGCTTGGGCAATGCTTGCCATTGCTTGATTGATCAAGTGTAAGTGTTCTACCAATGCTTATCTTTTGATTAATGTCTAATTTGTGCAAATTTAGTTCTCTTTGTTCTCTTGTTTAGTGAGCTTAAATGAGGGATTTAGGGAATCATTTGCATTGCATTTGACTACCAAGTAGCTTAGGGAGCTTCTCCTCAGTGTCCTAGATACGTTGCTAACTTCAAATCTCAGATTTCTTGCCCTGGCGATAAGAAGTTGCGATTTCTGTACATGCAGATATTCTTTGATTTGAGGTCATAGCATTGTTCCCTAGTGCAATGTGTGTATGCTCCCCAAGTTTTGCATGTATTTGTCAATGTTTGCTCATTGAAATAGCTTGTGTATGCTAGTAGGAAAGTGTGCTGCATTTAGGCTTTACGGCTTGGACTCTTGTCAATTAGATGTGTTGATGATTGTATTATGTTACTCTAGACTCCATAGTGCCTAACAACCACTATGTACATCTCCATGCACTAATCGGGTCACGTCCCTTGTATTGACATTTTCATGTTAGTGTGAGAAAGCTATACTCTGACGTCCGTCGCGGTGAGCCGCTAACATTGGCGCCGTTGCCGGGGATCGATGTACCTAGATTAGAGAGTCTATTCTTCTTTGCATTGTTAAAGGTTCCTCTAGATTCATCTAGAGTACTTTACGTCATGTTAGATTAGGTGAGAGGTTGAAGTGGGGCTTCAAGGCTCTCGAGGTAGCCAGGGAGCGGGGACTCTCAAGGACCTCATAGGATTAGGAAGGTTGCATGTTGTGTGGTAGTGCAATATGGGATATTGCATTTATCTGCTTCATTGAACCATTAAAGAGAGAGGATTTAGAAAACCTTTTTGTGACATTTTTTTTCTTTTGTATTGTCTTATCCTTTTATTTCATTCATTGTATCTTTATTTTTGCAATAGGAGTAGGTTAGGTAGATCATATCGAACCAGCGGATTGGTGCATAAACCATAAACTTTGCTTGTTGACCATAACTTGCAAAAAACGCTCACATAGAGTCGGGTTGCTTGTTGCATGAGCTAGAAATAGGCAAAACTCAATTCAGGGTGCTAGAACACTCTAAAATTGCATAAGGAAGTTGTGGTAGAGAGTATTTCTTCACTGCTGAAAATTTATCTTGCAGTAAGAAATCGCGATTTCTTACCACTTGCAAAAAATGTGATTTGAGTGCATGGCTGTGTAGAGCTATGTCAAACATGCATGCTGGATGTGTTTTACACCTTTTGTGAATTTTCATTTGCATGCAATCATCATTCTTGTATTGTCACAAAACTCAGTATTTGACATGCTTGCTTGATAAACTTTTCATGAGCAACATACTTTTTGCAAGCTATTAAGTGTCCTCTACATGCTAGTAAAGTCAGATCATGTCACTATGTGTCAGCTAAGGAATCACGATTTCTTACCAGGTGCACAAAAACAGAGCTGTTCCCACTTTTTGAGTGCTAACAGTCATTCTAAGCCCATATGAATGTGTTCTGCATGATTTGGGAGTTTATTGCTGAAAAATTGTCCTGGTGAAAGAAATCGTGATTTCTTGCACTGAACATACAACACACATTTTCTCACATAGCTGTGTAGGCCTATGTCTAAGAATCATGGTGAGCTCTAAATCACATGTTATCATCAGTTTAGCACCTTGTCTAGCATAGAACCTGAGTTTTGACATACTTTCTGAGGTCATTTCTATGTGGCAACATACTTTTTGGGATCTACTAGATGTGCCCTATATGCCTGGCTGTTCAGAACATACCACTGTGTAGTAGCTAAGGAATCGCGATTCCTTGTCATACACATACTGCACACATTTTTTTGGATGGTTGTGAAGGCCTATGTTTGCTGATCCTAATGGGTATGGTATTGCATAAAAGTGAGCTTTAAATCTCTTGTTATCACCAAAACAGTACCAAAAGCGCTAAAAACACTCTTTCTGTGCTTTATACATGTTTTTGAGTGTTAAGAATGATTTTGGCATCATAGAACAACTTATTTTTGCATGCTAGTGCTATGGTAGAGAGCTAGAGCTGACTGCAAAAAAATTGTGTTGGTGTAAGAAATCGCGATTTCTCGCACTCAACATACAACATATGTTTTTTCACATGGTTGTGAAGCCCTATGCCTAAGGATCCTGTTGAGTATGTTGGTGCTGAAAATTGAGCTTTAAATCTCTTATTATCATCAGTTTTGCTGCTAATAGGCATATCTGGGGGGATTTGACATTCAAATGGACCATTTTTTGCATTGAAAACATACTCATTGTGCTGAGGACATCAGGGGCAACAATTCTGGAACTTTAAAATATGTCACAGTGTTAGCTAAGAAATCGCGATTTCTTATCTTCTACACACTGCTATGTTTTGACCTGATTGCCCTATAGCCCATGCTCCCAGGAGTCTAACAAGCTTGCAACCACTTCAAAATACTTTCTGGAGTGCAAGATATCAGCTCTTAGAGCATCGACGCAAGACAGCACAGTGAGGTCAGAGAGAGAGAGAGAGAGAGAGAGAGAGAGAAAGAAAGAAATAAAGTTTATTAAAGTCTTCGGGAGACCGTGAAGGTCTATGAGACTAAAGATAACTGATACAATGAGCATAACGGTGGTGGTCTCAAAACGGGCCAACCAACTGTTTCTACAAAAAAAGAGGTTATGAAGGACTATGTGTCTAGTCCTGATACAAAAAAATATGTGTCTACCTCCAGATGATACAAAGAAGAAGAGGGGGGGGGGCACAAAAAAGTGGGGCAGAGGGGGGAGATACAGTATACATGTGCAAGTGGTGATCGTCAGAGACCAATCATAGAGGGGCCGTCAAATGGGAAGTCGGAAAAAACCCTGCGATAGATGATTGGCCTCTGACGTCACGCGGCCTAGTCGAGCTCGGTCGTCGGGGGCGGCGGGTGGCCCTGTGGATGAGGGCAACGGTAACCCCAGTGGGGCGGGCCGAGAGCAGAGACGAGATGTCATGGACCTGGATGTGTGAATCTGTCCGCTGACGCAGCTGTCGTGACTCTGGCTCTCACTCACGTCCGCGTCGTTGGCTAGACTGAGAAGAGGTATCGTGTGGCTGAAAGAAGTCAGTGATAGGCCGTTGGATATCCTCACGCTGTGTGTGCTGCTCGTGTCGCCGTGCTCGGAGAGAAGTATCTCGGTGGCAGGTCATCTCATGTAAGATAGAGGCTGTCTCGTTGTAAGTTAGCATGAATGTGGGTTGCATGCATACAGAGAGAAGGAAGATAGAGGTTGTCTTGTTGTTATCCATGTGCAAAGCATGAAAGAGAAGAGAGGGAGGTGGTGAAGGAGGGGGGGTTGAGAGGTGGGTGCCATGTGGCCACCATAGAGAGAAGGGCTATGGGGGCATTGAAGACCCACCATTATTTATCTACCCAACCATTGAATGAAGTCTACTTTTTACTTTTTATGAGGGTTGGCCACTCTCTATTAAGAGAGCAGCTCGCTTTGAGGGGGGGGAAAGGATGGAGGTGTTATTTTTCTAATATACATACATAAGGGTATAGGCCTATATAGTTACTAAATTACAGAATAGAAGAGAGATAATGACCTAGCTAAATGTGTGCATATAAATATGTAGAACTATAGGGGTGCGAAAAAGATATGTCAAAATGGAATTTTCAAGAAAAAATGCATATGCACACTAAAATATACATGCGTACATACATACATATGTGTGTGTGTGTGTGTGCACACATATATATGCATATAGACACACGCACACACACACACACACATGTATGCATGTATATATATCTATATGTGTGTGTGTGTGTGTGTGCCTGTCTACATCTGCTTTTGGGAATTGGCAGCCTACTCAGTGGGAATTTTTATTTGGCTCTATCCAAGGCAAGATCAGAGGATGCCCTTTTGTTTCTTCTCTGCTTCTTGATTGGAAACACATTCTATCCCACTTGGAATGGAAAGGCAGGGACTCTCTCTTGGGCAACTCTTTGAGGGTAGAGAATCTCTTTTGGTCTAAAGTATTCCACCCACCTTTGGCCATACAAGAACCCCGACGTTCTTATTTTCTCTCCTTCAAAGGCATTTCATCTGTGGCGGATGTACTTCACGATGATGGCACAATTCTATCTTTTTCTTTGGCTGCTCGCAAATATGGCTTGGGAGCTCATTATCGTCCTTTATGGCATAAAATTTCAGCAATGCTCCAATCGTACTTGTCGGTACCTCATTTAGAAATACGGCATCGGCTTGAGGATTGGATTTTACGCTCTCCTTCCTCATATGTCCGTCCTTTGAAGCTTTCACATATCACAGTGTCATCATTGTAAAGAGTGTTATTACCTCCACCTTGGATTTCCAACAGAGCAAATACTGTTTGGCATATGGATCATCCAATGATGTGGTGGAGAAAAAGGCTGCGTCTCCTTTGGCATTACAAAGTCCCTCTTCGACAACACCTTTTCCTATGGCGAGTTCTCCTTGGCATTTTTCCATCTGGACAGTTACTCGCACAGACATATTGCTTCAGCTGTTTGTCACAGATGCTCGCACTCTACTGAATCAGTGCTCCACATCTTTTGGTCCTGTCCAAATACTTTTGATCTCATCGCTCTCATCAGACAGAGGCTTTGACAGCGATTTCCTACTGATACATTTGGCAGATTTTTCTGGTTGTTTGGATTTCATCCCCAGAGATAGGGTTTTGAGTTATTTTTTATATGGGTGCGATATTGGACCCTATGGACTTTATGGATAGATAGAAATTATAGAGTCTTTGGTGATCCACTATTTTCATCCTTCTTTTTTTCAAACGATCTCTGCAACAATCATTCTACGATTGTTTTCAGACTCGTTTGATTGATCAGGATGTGTATACAACCTATACTGAGATCTTTTCTTGAGTAGTAGCTACTTCGTTTTTTGAAGCAGCTATGAATGTAATTATTATATAGAAATAAAAGCTTTCTTCTCACAAAAAAAAAGTGTGCCTGTCTATATCTATATCTATATCTATCTATCTATCTATATCTATATCTACACACACACACACACACACACACACATATATACATATACATATATATATGTGTGTGTGTGTGTGTGTGTGTGTGTGTGTGTGTGTGTATACGTGTGTGTGTGTGTGTGTGTATCATCAGTGTGGGTTTGTGCCGCGAAGACAAATCCATAATAATATCTCCAATGCATTGACTGCAATTGAATATGCTAAGTATTCGAATCAAGATGTGCTCATATTGCGGGTAGATATCACTAAGGCATTTGATACTGTACAATGGGATTTTATCTCCCAAACCATGACAAAGTTGGGCTTTGGTCCCAAGATAGCAAATGCAATTTATTGGCTTTATTCTGGCTCTACTTCCCAGTGTATTCTTGAAAGCCATCTATCTCGGTCATGGACATTGGGCAGATCAGTCAAACAGGGTTGCCCCCTTAGTGCTATTTTCTATGCCATTGCGACTCATCCCCTCTTGATGTATCTTGATCATCTTACAAGCACAGGACAGATGATTGGTCTTAAAATCCCTGGGGCTGCATCTTTTTTGGCACAGGCATATGTTGATGATTCCTTTTTTATGCCACAGAACTCTCCTCAGGAAGTCCACATGCTTATGGCCACATTATCATTGTATGGATTAGCAGCGGGATTGCATATCAATTTTGACAAATCCAAATTGCTTCCCCTGAAACAATGTGATTGGCATTCTATTCTCTGGCCCGGTCAAATAGTGCATTCCAAAGATGTTGTCAGGCATTTGGGATATCCTATAGGATGGCATATCACCAGGAAGCAGCAGCTAAAATGGATCTTCCAAAGACTTCAACATAAATTGGAATATTGGAAAATTTCTACTTGGCCACTTCATGTCAGGCTCAGAATAGTCCAGTCTATTGTAATGTCTTATGTTCAATTCTTCTTGCCTTTACTACATTGGTCCTCTAGAGATATCTCAGCTTTTATGTCTCAAGCTATCGAGCTGTTATGGAAGACAAAAACTGCTGTGAAAGCATTGAGACTGATGAAGATGGAATGGTGTGCTCCCCTAGGATGCATGGAGGACTTAATGTTCTAAATATCAGATATCATGTACTTGCAAGGAAGGCGACTATGCTCCATACTTTTTTCCGTCAAAAACAGCCATGGACTTGTATGATAGCTTCCATGTGTGTCAACATGAGGACAAATTCTTATGGCCATTGGACTACTAATCATTGGGAGGTTGTCATTGGGAGATTTGTAGGGAAGATTCCTGGATGCCCTTTCTCTACTGCTCTGATACTGGACTGGAAACAAGTGCTTTCTAAATTGAAATGGGCTCCTGATAATCATTCGGGGACAAACTCAATGAGGAAAGAAAGTATTCATTGGAGTGCCATCTTTGCCACTCCACTTGCTTTACAGGAACCGGTTAGGGCATACAATCTCATGAAATTAGGAATCAGATACATCAATGACGTGGTCGATGATCATGGTCATGTCTTATCTTTTCCTCAAGCCACGGCCACTTATGCATTGGGAATGCATCACAGATTGATATGGAAGAAAATTGCTGATCTCTTGCACCCTTTTCTACCTATTCCCCCTGTGGCTGACACAGACAGGCTTATGGAATGGCAATTGTACCCCTCTGCTACATGCTCTCGTGCTATTCCTCTGCCTGTTTTGACCTCCATCAAATTCTATAAGCTTCTTCAGCCTGCCCCTTGGACTCATCAATATGCTAATACTCTGTGGCATATCAGACGGCCCCTTTCATGGTGGCAGAAAAATCTCCGACTAATATGGAGGTGTAAAATGCCTTTGAAACAAAGACTTTTTCTTTGGAGATGCATGACCGGCACACTGTCAGTGGGAATAACACTTGCCAAACGTGACATTGCTTCACCCACTTGCTTACGGTGTGACGCTCCTTCAGAGATTGTCCCTCATTTGCTTTGGCATTGCCAGTCTACTCAGAACCTCTTCGGGAAAATTTCGGATCATCTTTGCCTTCGTTTCCCGAGTCACATATTTGGGAAACACTTTTGGTTATTTGGCCGATTTAGGATGCCTTTGTCTCAATACTCACTCTTTTTCTCATGGGTGAGATATTGGGCTCTTTGGACAATCTGGGAAGAGCATAATCTGGCATACTTGGGTCGTCAGTTTCAAAAGTCATATGAATCTTTTAGACCCTCATTGCGGCAATCTTTATATGATGCCGGCCATGAGGGTGATATACATGCATCTTACATTGAGCTTTTCTTTTTATGTTTCTGATCTGTGGAATACTCTCCATCTTGGAGACCTTCCCTCTTGTAAAGTTATGACAATATAAATACACTGCACTGGATTTTACAAAAAAAAAAGTGTGTGTGTGTGTGTGTAGATATAGATATAGATAGATAGATAGATATAGATATAGATATATACAGGCACACACACACACACACACACACATATAGATATATATACATGCATACATGTGTGTGTGTGTGCGTGTGTCTGTATGCATATATATATACATACATACATACATACATATATAAATATAAATATAAATATAAATATGTATGTATGTATGTATGTATACATACATACATACATACATAGATATATATATATATCTCTCTCTATATATATATATATATATGTATGTATGTATGTATGTATGTATGTACGTGTATATATATATATATATATTACACACTTTTTTTTTTGGTAAAATCGAGTGCACTGTATTTATATTGTCATAACTTTACAAGAGGGGAAGTCTCCAAGAATGGAGAGTATCCCACAGATCAGAAGCATAAAAAGAAAAGCTCAATGCAAGATGCATGCATATCACCCTCATGGCAGTGATCATATAAAGATTGCCGCAATGAGGCTCTAAAAGATTCATATGACTTTTGAAACTGGCGGCCCAAGTATACCAAATTGTGCTCTTCCCAGATTGTCCAAAGAGCCCAATATCTCACCCCTGAGAGAAAGAGTGAGTATTGAGATAAAGGCCTCCTAAATCTGCCAAATAGCCAAAAATGTTTCCCAAATATGTGACTCGGGAAACGGAGGTGAAGATGATCTGAAATTTTCCCAAGGAGATTCCGAGTAGACGGGCAATGCCAAAGCAAATGAGGTACAGTCTCTGAAGGAGCGTGACACCGTAAACAGGTGGGTGGTGCAATGTGATGTTTGGCAAGTGTGATTCCCACTGACAATGTGCCGGTCATGCATCTCCAAAGAAAGAGTCTTTGTTTCAAAGGCATTTTACACCTCCATAATAGTCGGAGATTCTTCCGCCACCATGAAAGGGGCTGCCTGATATGCCATAGAGTATTAGCATATTGATGAATCCAAGGGGCAGGTTGAAGAAGCTTGTAGACTTTGATGGAGGTCAAAACAGGCAGAGGAATAGGACGAGAGCATGTAGCAGAGGGGTACAATTGCCAATCCATAAGCCTGTCTGTGTCAGCCACAGGGGGAATAGGTAGAAAAGGATGCAAGAGATCAGCAATTTTCTTCCATATCAATATGTGATGCATTCCCAAAGGATAAGTAGCAGTGGCCTGAGGAAAAGATAAGACATGGCCGTGATCATCTACCACATCATTGATGTATCTAATTCCCAATTTCATGAGATTATATGCCCGAACCGGTTCCTGTAAAGCAAGTGGAATGTCAAAGATGGCACTCCAATGAATACTTTCTTTCCTCATTGAGTTTGTTCCCGAAAGATTATCAGGAGCCCATTTGACTTTAGAAAGCACTTGTTTCCAGTCCAATATCAGAGCAGTAGAGAAAGGGCATCCAGGAATCTTTTCTACGAATCTCCCAATGACAACCTCCCAATGGCCATAAGCAGTTGTCCTCATGTTGACACACATGGATGCTATCATACAAGTCCATGGCTGTTTTTGACGGAAAAAGGTATGGAGCATAGTCGCCTTCCTTGCAAGTACATGATATCTGATATTT